>NW_007727680.1:365226-380222 GCF_000696425.1 Galeopterus variegatus
AAAAAAGACTAGAAAGACAGATGTTAAGATAGCTATATAATTATTTCTGATGGGGATAAAAATATAGTTTACTATTCTGTATACTGTTCTACAGTTTTTCAAAATTTCTGTAATGAACACATCACTTAAAATAAGCATCCCTTTTCTGTTTATAAAAACATAACCAGCAGGAACTTAGATTTTGGACCAGCTGAAATGTGTATTAAATAGGAGCAGAGAACGCTACAGAACACAACAGTGGCTAAATCAGAGGATCACAAAACTTGAATAAAAAATAGTTTTTATTGGGAAAGGAAAGAGTTAAGAAATAATAAAGTGAATTCATATTTACATACACTAAGACGAATGTTACACCCTATTACAACACATAGACCATTTCGTTTTGAGTTTTTTCAGTAAACGGTGGCTCTATTTTGATGAACATGATTTGATCTATTTATGTGGCTAAATCTGTATATTGAATATTTACTGGCAGGGATTATGATTTATTAATTTTTTTTATTCCTGAGTTTAGCATAATACCTAGTATATAGTAGGAACTCAATATATGTTTATACAATAAATTGTAATTCAATGGAAATTAACTGCTTCATTACTATTTTAGGTAGCAATAGCACCTATTACTACTAACTTTTTTTTAAAAATTCTAATTTGCTTAAAACTTGTGGAGGCAGGTGGCCCATCATAGCCACCACCACAGCTATGGTTACCACAAAAGTGGCTTGACGCCACAGCAGTAGCCACAGATGCCATGCAGGCAGTCCACCAGACACTCAACTGCACTGACACAAGGAGAGTTACCAGCAGAAACTAGAAAAAGAAGATGTCTCTCTCCTCAAAGCCCACTTCGGAGTAATAGAAGGAGCAACTGCTCTACCAGATGACCAGACATCAATGTAGAGATACCAGAAATATAAAAATCCAAGAAAATATGTCACCACCAAAAGAATACAGTAATTCTCAAATACCAGACCCTGTAGAGCAGGGATCCCTTGAAATGACTGAAAAGGAATTCCAAGCAACAATCTTATGAAAACTCACTGAGATACAAGAATACTTAGTTAGACAACATAATGAGACAAGAAAAAAAAATCCAGGAGACGAAGCAAGAAATTTACACAGAGATTAATACCTTAAAAAAGAATGTAGCAGAACTCACAGAACTGAAAGATTCACTCAATGAAATAAAAAAACACAACTGATAGCTTAAGCAGCAGGCTTGAACATGCAGAAGAAAGAATTTCTGATCTTGAAGACAGTCTTTTTGAAATTATCCAGGTGGACAAAAAAGAGGAAAAAGAATTTTTAAAAATGAAGAAAATCTAAGAGAGCTAGCAGACAACCTTAAGTGCACAAACATTCAAAGGAGAAAGGAAAAGGCATGGAAAACCTACTCAAAAAAATAATAATGGAAAACTTCCCAGCAATAGGGAGAGACACACACCTTCAGATCCAGGAGGCTCAGAGATCCCCAAACAGATCCAACCCAAAAAGATAGTCTCCAAGAACACACTATAGTCAAACTGGCAAAGCTCAAAGAGGAAGAGAGAATCTTAAAATAAGCAATAGAAAAGCATCAAGTCACCTATAAGGGAGCCCTTATCAGACTAACAGCAGCTGACTTCTCAACAGATGCTCTACAGACCAGAAGAAAATGGGATGATATATTCAAAATACTAGAAGAAAAAACTGCCAGCCAAGAATACTATACCCAGCAAGGCTATCCTTCAGAAATGAGGGAGAAATAGTGTATTTTCCCGACAAACAAAAGCTATAGGAATTCACCACCACATGATCAGCCCTGCAAGAAATCCTCAAGGGAGTCCTGCATCTGGAATCCAGAAAATGATAATCATTACCATGAATACACAAGAAAGAACAAACCCAATGGTAAACAAAAATGCAAATGAGAAAGAGAAAGAAACTAAATCTATCTTGCCAACACCAAAAACCATAAGGACAATGAAACAAAAGCAAACAAACTCTCAGTCTCTTTGGAAGAT
Source organism: Galeopterus variegatus (assembly GCF_000696425.1). NCBI lineage: Eukaryota > Metazoa > Chordata > Mammalia > Dermoptera > Cynocephalidae > Galeopterus > Galeopterus variegatus. The sequence continues at coordinate 367,230 of NW_007727680.1, forward strand.
GAGAGGGAAACAATTCATTTTTCTAAAACTAGTAAGAAAAAGGGAAGAGTCAAGCATTTATCCTGTCTTTCCCATATGAATTGTTCCTTGGGGTAACCATAAATAGCTGAAGAGGGAACATTTTTGTCTTGAATTATCCCAGCTAATGTATAAAGAAGGAATAAAATAATTAGAATATGGTATTTTGCAAACCCCTATTGAAATAATGGATCTAGCAAATGATCATCAATGACTGCTAATGTCAAAAGGAGATGATCAGGGCTGGCCCATGGCTCACTTGGAGAGTGCGGTGCTGATAACACCAAGGCAAGGGTTGAGATCCCCTTACTGGTCATCTTTAAAAAAAAAAAAAGGAGATGATCAGACATAACGGGCCTCCTGCAGTAAGAACATGCACCTCTGAAGCCAAATCTAACCTGAGTGAGACCAAGCCTCAGGATCCAGCAACCAATCATCAAAAAATGCAGGGGATATTGTAACATGTTAAATGACACTACTGGAATGGAGCCAGCAAATCCAGACCTTGGGAAACTTTAAGGGGTAAAGGGTAAAAAATTAGATAAAGGGGTAACCAATAGATTAAAAGAAACTTGAGACAGATGACACAACAACCAATGCAATAAGCAAAACTTGTTTGGACCCTTATGTAAACAAATTAAGTGTAAGAAAGAGGGAGAGGGAGAGAATTAGAGAAATTTAAACATGTTTAAAGTTCGATCATATAAAAGAATTATTATTGATTTTAAAATATGAAAAAAAATTGAGCAATTGGCACATTACAAGCTATAGTTCTGTTAAAACTCTGTTTTTTCATAATTCAGTTTTGGAAGGTGGTATGTTTCTAGGAATTTATTCATTTCATCTAGACAATCTAATTTGTGGACCAACAATTATTCATAGTATCTCTTATAATCCTTTTGATTTCTGTAAATTTAGTTGTAATGACCCATCTTTCACTTCTGATTTTAGTTATTTGAGTCTTCTCTCTTTTTTTTAGTCCATCTAGGTAAATGTTTGTCAATTTTGTGGATCTTTTCAAAGTACCAACTTTTGGTTTCATTGATTGTCTCTATTGTTTTCTAGATTCTATTTTTTTTAATCCATACTCTAATTTTTATTATCTACTTCCTTTGCTAGCTCTGGGTTTAGTTTCTCTTCATTTTCTAGTTTCTTAAGGTGTAAAGGTGATTGTTGATTTGAGATCTTTCTTTTTTATTAATGTACACATTTACCCTAAATAAGTTTCCCTTTTAGTACTGAAAAAAATTGTAGAATACATTCTTAAATACTCAAAAATAATAGCCACTACTTATTGAATGCCTACTGTAATGTTTTAAATATCTGTGTCCTTCCAAAATTCGTATTTTGAAATCCTAAACCCCAAGGGGATGACATTAGAAGTTGGGCCTTTGGGGTGATTAGATCACAAGGACAAACACTCATGAATGGAATTAGTGCCCTTATAGAGACCACACAGAACTAGCTAGTCCCTTCCACCATGTAAGGACACAGCAAGAAGGTGACATCTATGAACCAGAAAGCAGGCCCTCCCTCACCAGACACCAAAAATGCTGTTGCCTTGATCTTGGATTTCTCAGCCTCGCGAACTGTGACACATAAATTTCTGTTGCTTCTGAGCCACCCAGTTTATGGTATTATGTTACAGCAGCAGGAACAGACAAAGACATCTACTATATCCAGGCACTGTACCTGGAGTTGATTTTCAACATCTAGTTTAGTCCACAACTTAAGAAGTAGGCATTAGTATTTGTATTTTACAGATGCTGAAAACTGAGATCCAGAAAAATTAAATAAGCTTCCCAAATTGATAGATTATACATGTTAAAAAGACCTGATGCCTGAAAGCTGACACTCTTAGCCAATATGTCACTCTGCCTCTTGTGATGGAGTCAACCAAGGAAAAGGTGAAGAAACACTGCCTTCTTTCTACCTCTCTGTCCTGCACTTAAATCATCAAGTACTCAGAGTAAACAAGTGACCACAGTTTTACAGGGCACCAGAATTGAACATAATGTTTGTTACTCTAGTGCAGTGGATGTGGGGGGTGTCATTGCCCTCCAGGGGACATTTGGCAATGTCTGGAGACATTTTTGGTTGTCACAACCTGGGAGGAAAGTGCCACTGGTCCCTAGTGGGCAGAGGTTTGGGATGCTGCTAAACATCCTACAGTACACAGGACAGCCCACACCAGAGTTACCCAGCCCAAAATGTTAGCAGTGCCAGGATGAGAATGCCAGCTCTAGAGCACAGAGGAGCAACCACTCCCACTGTACCCCCAGGTGTCACACAACAGTACCACTGACTTTCCTTTAACTCAGAATCCAGGTCTCTGTCTGAAGTCCTAGACAGTTTTTTGTCAAAGCATTGACTGCACTGACACCAAATACACAGTGGTTCCCCCTGGAATTTTCAATCCAACGCTTCTTTACAGTGGGAGAGGAAGGAGTCCAGACAATTACTTTTGCAAATTCTAGAAGGGAAGGTTTGCGCTGCCACTGATTAAAGCTTTGGCCTGCCAGCCCACCTTATCAAATGTGTCATCCCATGCTCGTCTGCAGCCTGTAGGGAAGTTCAGTGCTAGAGGTGGGATGCATGCCTCATACTGCGCTTCCTGCAAGAAGCATTGTGAAGGTGTTAACACCAGGCTGAGTCATGGGCAGTGGTTCCTCCACAGGAGGAGGAGCCCCAGCCTCCTGACGCTGTGCCCCTCCTGGAATCCTTCCCACAAAGCAGCAGGAAGGAACCGTGCCTGACATTCACCATCATTCCCTCCTGTGGGCCTCTGCTCCCACCCCTGGTTTCTCCCCACTGGCTGCCTTTTTTGGCCAAACCAAAGCCAGCTTTATCATTCAGGTTTACGGAACAGAACTGCCAGCCAGGTGCAGACAGAAAGCCTAAAATGTTGACACGCACCCAGAATTATTCTTACCACCACCATACTTAGTCCCTGGGAACTTTCTGAACCAATTATATCCAGTTACCTGCTTAGCTAAGCAAAACTGAGCCCAAACCCCTACTTTCTTCCTTTCCCTCATGAAAGGGGAGCAGGGACCAGCTAGAGAGGAAAGGAGACCCAGCAGGCGAACGCTGAATTAGGTCTCCAGTATCTCCCTCTGCCAAATTACCCTAAAAGGGCCACCTGAAGGAGGCCCTGATCTGTCTGCTGGGATGTCCTCTTTTTCTCAGAAGGAGAGTCCAGAGTCAGATGGAAACCTCAGAGCCTGAGAATAGCAGAGATGCTTTTTCTGAGCTGTGAAGCCCCCACTTTGGCAGCGTAAACAGAGGATGTGGGCTTTAATCAGGCAGGAACTCAAAGGCTCACATATGTCTATTTCGGTCAGCTGGGGAGAAGGGTAAGGAAACCCATATTCAACTGTGTAGAGGGGGACTCTAGATTTCTGCTCTCAAATTCACAACCTAACTCACTTTGTTCCTTTCAAGTCAGGGCAATATTTCCAATGTAGCTGCATAAAGAAGTATTTGATATTAAGTACAGTTCAGCCATTCATTTATTCCGTGAATGTTAATGAAGCACCAGTGTGCCAGGCATGGCGCTGGGATGCTAGGGATAGATCAGGGACAAAAAGGGACTTGGCACCTACTCTTCCAGCTCTTACAGTCTAGAGCCATGGTTCTCAACCCGGGTGATCCTGTCTGTCGGAGAACTTTTGGCAATGTCTGCAGACATTTTTGGTTTCCACAAACGGATGGAGGGTAGGGAGGGGGTGGAATCTCGTGGGTAGAGGCCGGGATGCTGCTGACCATCCTATAATACATAGGACAGCCCCCTCACAACCAGAAATTGTATAGTCCAAAATGTCAATAGTGCTGAGGTCAAGATGGCCTGGTCTAGAGGGGAAACAGACTTAAATCAAATTAGCATATTACTGAATTGATACTTATATTCATTTCTACATATTGACCTTACAAATGCTCTCACGGCAAGTAGACTATACAGCAATAGAGGCTGAGGCACACCTGGGCAGGGGTGGTGGCCCGTGGCAGCACTCTAAGGGCCACATGGGTGGACATCACAGGATGAGCTGGATATAACTGGACACGGGCTGAAGGAAGAGTGTTCCAAACACAGGATCTCAAGAGCAAAAAAGCCTGTGTTAGGAAGTACCACGGATGATTCTGGAAATATTTTTCTTCTCATATCATCATCATATCACAGCCTTTTCAAGACAAGGTCAACCCTGTGGCCCTGACCCCAACAAACAGGCAGTTCACCACTACACACACCAGAACCCAACGAGACGGAAGCCGGATGATTCTGGAAATATTTTTCTTCTCATATCATCATCATATCACAGCCTTTTCAAGACAAGGTCAACCCTGTGTCCCTGACCCCAACAAACAGGCAGTTCACCACTACACACACCAGAACCCAACGAGACGGAAGCTAGAACCATTCACATCCAACGCCCACCTTGTCCCACTACCTTCTTTGTCAACATTCAGTCACTGCACACTGCAAGAGGTGGAATCGAAACCCTACTTTATTAAGGAAAAACTGAAAACTAAAAAACTGATAAATTGGACCTCATCAAAACTAAAAACTATTGCTCTGTAAAATATCCTGCAAAGATGATGAAAAGACTAAGAGAAAATATGTGCAAACCACACATCTGACAAAGGACTAGGATATATCCTAGAATATATAAAGAACTCTCAAAATCCAACTGTAAAAAAACAAACAATCCAATTAGGAAATGGTGAAAAGAAATGGACAGACATTCCACTAAAGAGGATACACAGATGGCAAATAAGCCCAGGCAGAGATGTTCAACACCATTAGTCATTAGGAAAATGCAAATTAAAACCAGTATGAGATATCACTCCATGCCTACCAGTACGGCTAAAGTAAAAACTAGCAATACCACCAATAGCTGGTGAAGATGCAGTAGGAATGTAAAATGGCACAGCCACTATGGAGAATACTTGGGCAATTCCTTACAAAACTAAACATGCACTTAACCTATGATCCAGCAATCCTGGGCATCTACTCCAGAGAAATGAAAATTCACGTTCACACAAAACTCTGTCTACCAATGTTCACAGTGGCTTTATTTGTAATAGCCCAAAGCTGGGAACAATCCAGATATTCTTCAGTGCATGAATGGTTAAACAACCTGTGGTAAATCCGTACTGTAGAATACCAATCAGCAATAAAAAGGAATGAACCACTGATACATTCAACAACTTGGGTGGATCTCAATGGAATTATGCCACGTGAAAAAGCTAATCTGCAAAGACCACATACTGTATGAGTTCATTTATAGAACATTTTGAAATGACAAACTTACAGAGATAGAGAACAGATTAGTGGTGCCAGGGTTAGGGAGGAGGGGGGCGTGGTCAGTGGGTGTGACCATAAAAGTGGAGCATGAGGGTCGTTACGGTGACACAGTTCTGTATCTCGACTGTGGTGGTGGTCACACAAATGTACACATGTAATAAAACTGCACAGAACTAAATACACACACATAAACCAGTACATGTAAAACTGGTGAAATCCGAGTAAGGTGGATGGATTGTATCAACGTCAATTTCCTGGTTGAAACATTGTGCTACAATTATGTTATGGAAGATACTACCTTTGAGGGAAACCAGGTGAAGGGCATATGGGGGGATCTCTCTGTATTATTTTTCACAACCGCATGTAAATCTATAACTATCCCAAAATAAAAATTTTAAAAATAATACTGTAAAATGCCAATGCACTTTAAGACAGATTTATTATTTTAATTCCTTTCCCAACATGGCAAGCACACTAAAACTGTAGATATTCTTTAAAAAGGTACCAAAAATTATATTTTTACATAATTGTACATTTTCATAATTATTTGATTTGTGACAGCTTCAATTCTTATTCTTTAAGAAATAAATGAAAGGATCTAGGACACTGTACTTGGCTTCTGCAGGCTGAGACAACCCACTCAAGTTCAAGTCCCAGCTCCTGTACCAGTTAACTGTATGACAACTGTTTAACATCATCATTCCTTAGTTTTTCCATCTGTAAAATGGGTGTGATAGTAGTACCTATCCTAAGAATTACTGTGAGAATTTTAAAAAGATAATACATCTCAGGTTCTTGGGACATTTCTTGATGCCTCAACCAAAGCTGGCTTCTGCCATTACTGTATTCATCATAAACGCAGCTGAGGTCCTCTCTTCAGCCCGTGAAGATCTACACTACAGCCCATCTTAACTTTTTCCTGAACTACAACGTAGTCACAAATTCTGATTTCTAAAAATTTAAAAAAAAAAAAATTTAAAGCTGCCTTTTAAATTTTCTTGTGGTCTTTTTCAGTAGTGGATCATTTCCTTTATTTCTTTGTTGTAGGAGGGACTCAAGGGTCTAGTATATGACTTGATTAGAATTTCACATTTGGTCACAAGTCCTCAGGGAAGATGACCTGAGGGTCCTTGTCCTCCCGAGGGCAGTGACCCATCCCGTGCAGCCTCCTTCGGTGGCCCTGGTGATGGGGTCAGGAAGTGACTAATGGTCACTGGCCAACTAAGAAAATGGACATCAGGCTCTGGCTATTCTCCTTGTGTGCTTTCCAAGGCTGCCAAGCTCATGAATAAGGAAGTGTTTTCCTACCAGTCTGAAATGAAATAGGGCAGAATTAGACTACAGTAATTTTTTTAAAGTTTTAGTGAAGCAAAGTCAGCCAAGCCCCATTTCAGTGGTTGAGAGACTCAATGGTAGAAGTCTGGATGTGAAGCCAACTCGCATCACTGTTTTATTTGTTTAGATGGATGAAATACCTAATACCCAAAATGTTTAATGATTGCCCAAAGAGACCATTTAGAAATAATTCTGAGCTACACTGGAAAGCCTACTGTGATGGTAACCAGAAGGGGTAATCCAGGAGAAAAACCTTCAATTTTTGCAAGCAGGCCTTAAAACACTATGTTTCTTTCTTTTTTTTTTTAACCCCACCTCCCCTAACACAGTATCTCTCTCTCTCTCTCTTTTTTTTTTTTTTTTAAAAAAAGGAGTAGAAAGGGCCGGCCCCATGGCTCACTCGGGAGAGTGCAGCGCTGGTAGTGCCAAGGCTGCGGGTTCGGATCCTATATAGGGATGGCCAGTGTGCTCACTGGCTGAGCGTGGTGCGGGCGACACCAGGCCGAGGGTTGCAATCCCCTTACCAGTCAAAAAAAAAAAAGGAGTAGAAAGATATACAGAAGTCCTCTTATCTGTTTTCGGGCCGAGGGTTGCAATCTCCTTACCAGTCAAAAAAAAAAAAGGAGTAGAAAGATATACAGAAGTCCTCTTATCTGTTTTCATAGAAATTCTAGGATGAGAGGAAAAAAGCATGCCTAACCCCTAACTTTGCTGTTCTCCCAGGTCCTGCATCTCAGTAAGTGACACCACCAACCATCCATCCAAGAATCTAAGCCAAAAGTCTGGGAATCATCCTTTTTCCTTTCACTTACACCATTTGAGCCATCAACAAGCTCTGTCATTCCACCTCTGAGGCACTTCTTGAGCGGTCTACCTGGCTCCATCTCCTCTGTCCTCAGTCCAAGCCACCAACATCTCTGGAAGAGGATACTAGTCTCCTATACCCAACTCACTGTCTGCACTGCTCCAGTGATTTTGCTGACAGGGAAAGCTGACTGTGACCCTCCACACCAAGACCTGCACCAAATCTTCCAGTGGCTTCTGGACGATCTTGGAGGAAACACAGATCCCCTACCACAGCCTACATGTTGGCCTGCCTGGTCTGGTTACGGCTTCCTTCTCCAGATTATGTCTTCTTTGCAGATCCCAGAACCTGCCAGGCTCTTTCCAGCCACAGGCCTCCATGGAGCGTTCCCTTATCTTTGCCTGTGAGTATAGCGCAGACCTTGTCTGTCCTGTTCACCACTGCACCCCAGCATCCAACATGGCACATGGACACCAAGATGCTCAATATATAATCAAGGCATTGATGAAGAAGCCAGACTTTCAACAATCAACTTAACTCACATCACATACTAAGGTCATGTTGGCTGGATAATTCTTTGTTGTGGGGGGCTGTCCTGTGTTTTGTACGATGTTTAGCAATATCCCTAGCCTTTACTCATGAGATGCTAGTAGAACTCCTTGCCCAGCTGTGAAAACCAAATGTCTTGAGACATTGACAAATTTCCTTGGGAGAAAAAGGATCACCCATGGTTGGAAACTACTATTACAGAGAAAGGTTAGAAACTGGTGGTTAACATTTAAATTCTGCTCACAAAATGCCTAATTAACCTATACTTTGTCAGAAACACATGAGTAATAGTGCATTTTATTACAGTATTACCTAACCACCATTTACAACATCATTTCAGTAGAAATATGCATTCCAAATCCCTGGTAATGTTATGAACAACCATGGAGGGGTGCGTTGGTCCACCCCAAGAGACTCAAGTTACCTTCCTGCGTCAGAATGCTGGGTGATGTCTGATGTGAAACAGTGGCAAAGAATGGTGGGAGATTAATAAGGAGTCAGAAAAGACTTGGGGGAAGGTTGGGGCTCCCTATATCTGACCTGACTTTTCATCTATGTTTGATACATAAAAATAGAAGAATCAAGATAACATCTTAGTATTTGGTGAAATACTGAGAGCACCATCCAGTTCAGCATTCTCTTTCTTTCCATGGTGAGACAAAACCCAGGAATGGAATGTGAAGGACTGAGTCTCTACACTGATTTAACTCCCTGTCTACTCCCTCTTTAACTAATATAATGTTATTGAGCTTGGAGCAGCTCTTCAGGAGTGCAAAATGACTTCCTAGTTTTACCTGCCATGCTGCAACAATATTTTCAATTATTGGTTAAACTGCAAATTCCCCATGAGTCATTTAAATAAATCTCACATGTATGAAATAGTCAATTGTGTTCTCTGAGCAATTCCCAGCTGTAAAAATAGAGCCACACTAAACGTATTTTTTCTGCAGCTAATTGAAAATACCGCACATATAATGCATGATTTAAAGTACCCAGGAGGAATTTCAATTTGCATTCCCTATTTTAAATGTATGATCAAATGCTGTCTTAAAGTACACTACACATTTAATTCAGTATTGCTTGCCTGAAACCCCAACCACTCCTAAATTTTAACACTGAATTGATGATGGGAGCTTTTTAATGCTGCAAGTGACTTTTAAAACAATAGCTTTAATAGGGCTGATTTTCCTGAGAAAACAAACATTCCTAGACTTGACTGGTTCAAAAGTCTGTGGCCCAGAGAAAATCTCCAAAATAGCAGCAAGATGTCTGAATTGATGATGGGAGCTTTTTAATGCTGCAAGTGACTTTTAAAACAATAGCTTTAATAGGGCTGATTTTCCTGAGAAAACAAACATTCCTAAACTTGACTGGTTCAAAAGTCTGTGGCCCAGAGAAAATCTCCAAAATAGCAGCAAGATGTCTGCCAGGAGGAAGGACCATGCATAAGAACATCCTTCACTCAGGAGTCAGAACTGTAATCTCTTAAGTGCCCACAGCAGCTGCCATGGAGTTAGGCTGCCTCCACATTCTTAATGGTTGATCAAGATGGTTAATCAAGGGGTGGCTGATGGCAGAGTCTGTGGGGATGAAAAAAGGGGCTGTCGAAGTAACAAGTGCTAAAGAAAGAGTGCCCAGAATCTTGGGATCTGGAAAAAAGGGGGGTTACAAGATTTATGATCATCTTCCATTTCTAATAGAACATTGGAGGTTGCACCAATAGCTCGTGTGCTTTTCTCGTTAAAACAGTCACAGAGTCCCATGCAGAGACAAAAGCACAATGGTGGAGGTTACAAAGATGCAGAGAAAGCAGAGCCTGTCCTTAAGAGCTTATAGACTCACAGAAGACAGAAGTCCTTAAAAAACTAATAAGTGGGTAGAGAGTGATATGCAGGATTAAAGAGTTTCAAGCAAATGCGGAAGAAGGGCTGTTTGCCTTTACATGCAATAACGTTGTGTGACCATTAGTGTCCCCTCATACAGTGAATTAGTAAGAGGACATGAAAACAGGGAGAGAAGCCTTAACTTCCCCTAAGGGGCAAGGGGAGAGAGTGACCAGCAGTGGGGGCAGGTCATGATAACCAAACTACCAAAGAATTAGAAGCATCAGAATTTAAAGCCAAGCAACACAATGGACACTAGACACATATTTATTGAACACATGAAAATACTAGTCACAATTCTGTGTTATTCCTTAGACGTGCAAGCTTTTAACCCTTCACTTTTGTTCTACTAATTAAGAAACAGAATTAGAAATAATGAAAGGAAAAGAAAAGAGATAATGAAGGGACTCAGAAATGATCTATTTCAATAACCTGCCACCAGGGCTATTCTCTAAAGTAATCTGCAGTCAGTACGTAAGACATTCCCAACATTTGAGAATGAAGGAAGCTGACATGTGGAACTTTGTTGATGGGCTAAACCTCCCGTGCTGATAAACTGGGAAATTCCCTCCCGGCCACATGGAATTCACCCAGGTTTTAGTTCTATGCCTGGACCATCAGCTCGCTCTCACATGGTACTTACCAATCAGTCTTCCCACAACAAGTGCATTTCCCATGAAAATTTTAAGGTGAGGTTGTGCTAATTGGCCAAGGGACCCTCTTATTCATCCATCTCTTGTGAGTCTGGTAATTGTTAGTCAGTCTCTCTAACCTGCAGCAACCCTAGCTGTTCTGACAAACTGAATTTTTCTTCTTTTTCATGTTGTGGGCCCCCCTAAGTGATGCCATCTAAGCAGCCAGCTTCTTTGACATTATGCAAATCAAATGCAACACCAGTTGGTGACCCATCCTATGTTTAATCTTCTCCCTTTGACACCAGATAGTATTTACTTACTATCTTTTCCCCAGAGCAAATAGAAGGAAGGCAGGAACATGCTGAGCTTGTGTTACAGAACCTGAGAAGGAAAAGGGGACAGGAAGAGCTCAGTGTAGCTAAATCAGCTTTCCAAAACATCTATGTCCCCAAGTAGGTGCAATTAAGCAGCTCATAAATTAAAGATTCAGGGAAAATAAATGGACAGATGCTGAGCTTGTGTTACAGAACCTGAGAAGGAAAAGGGGACAGGAAGAGCTCAGTGTAGCTAAATCAGCTTTCCAAAACATCTATCTCCCCAAGTAGGTGCAATTAAGCAGCTCATAAATTAAAGATTCAGGGAAAATAAATGGACAGAAAACATCCTTCCTACCCTCGCTCCAAATATATCAAAGATGTTGCATTACAAAAATGGATTCCAACAGTAAACATACAGCCATTATTTTCCATTTTTTATCAGATGACTATAGGGCTGCTTTGAGATCTTTCCAGCATCACAGAAGTGATCCTGTGATGCCTGGGCAGACATCCTCTTCATTTTCAATTTTCCATTATGGTTCTTGTAATGAAGTCCCCTCTCTACCCAGGCTTGGTGCAAGGGACCCACACAGGTTTGACTCATACAAATCCTTCAGCATAACTTTATGGCATAGATTACAAGTAAAATAGTAACCGAGAAAAAGTTTGGACTGGGTCCAAGAGGTAGATGGCCCCTGGTTCCCTCATTTTAACCACCTTCCCAGATATATCCAACAAGTAAATAAAAATCTATGTATCTATAGATACAGGATCTGGAAATACTTCTAAAGTAAGAAAAAGGAAGGAGGAATGAGAAGCTGGAACAGAGTTAACCTGCACTTTCAGCAAGGTGCCTGTGCTTTTATGTCCCACTCTTTGCTCTTTTGGCTCTCTTTTTTCAGTACCAAGAGTCTGTAAACAACAATAAGATCAAAACAATATTAAAAAAACATGACTGCTCTATATTTACAAGTTTTTTATTTTTTTGTTTTGTTTTTCCGACAAGCAACCATCAAACCAGAAACGTTCTTCAAAGCTTAGGAGCCATCTGAAGTGATGGGAGGCATCATTCCAAACCTGGCTTTAGTCCCTCCAGTACTGAGGTTCTTCCTTTAGCCTGACTCGATTTCCCTTGCTGTAGTCAATGATACTGCCTTCTGAAGGGATTTGGGGATGGGGGGATTTTTAACTATTTCCCAGAAGAAACCTGTGTCCACTTTAACACGATTATGGAATAGGTCTGTTGTCTAGTCCCAGACATGCACTGAATAAATCACGGATCTCCTCTGTGACTCAGTTTCCTCATCTATAAAACAACAATAACCCTCTTCCCCCACTCTGCACCTCAGAGAGCTGCTGTGAGGATCACACGGTCCTATGAGAAGTTCTGTTCTCCTGATAGGACCAGCCATCGCACTCACCCCCCACCCAAAGCTAAGGCAAAAGAACAAGGATTAAAATCCATGACTGAATGAAAGTTCACCTTCCCACCTTTATCTGACCTCTGGTATAAGATAACTGCATTAGGAATCTTTAGGGATGAAGGGGGCCACGCTTCTTTCTGTCGTGAAGTTGGATTTTACAGGGGAGAACATCTCTGCCATTTCTAACTCCCAGCCATAGAGACGATGTTCACCAACCATGGCGCTGTTGAGTAGCTGCATAGGAGATGGGGGAGGAAATATTTATAAAGCTCCTACTGCATACACGACTGGAAGAACACGTCATCTCAATGAATCTCACACACGCAGATGCAGAGAGCTTGAGTAACCTGCCCACGTCACACAGCCAGAGAGAGGTGAGGTGCCTGCCACCACCAGTCTGGTGCTGCTGCCACCAGGGGCTTCTCCCACAGAGAGGATCACCTGCCTCCCCCTGTCCGATGCCTCTGGGTCCCTTTCTCTCCCTCAGTCAGAGCATGGGATTAGCGATGATCCCATTCCAGAGCTTCCGCCTCTACTTTTACTCCCAGATGCAGAATTGTGTTTCCTGCACACCCGACGACCCCCTCCCACCATGTAAGAGTCAGACCCTCCTTCCCCCAGGACCAGTTCTTTACTTCTTCGATCAACCTCTAATTCCCACGTGTGCTTGAGTATAAGGCAACCCTTCTCTTTTCCCAGTGAAAAGATCCCCACTAGCTCCC
>NW_007727680.1:380925-382329 GCF_000696425.1 Galeopterus variegatus
CCCAAGTTTTGGTCAACCTGACTAAATAAACTTTATGGCTAATACGTGAAATGAGATATATGATGACTTAGAAATAGTACTTTTCTTTCTACTTCCACCTTCCATGAAATAATTCAATGCAGCCTTTCCCAGCATCTTCCACATGCCTGTGGCTGGTTTTTGAGTTGTCTCTTTTCCCAAGCACAGCATCTCGTTATCTTCCAAGCTGCCTATGATACAGTACTTTTCAAATCTATGTGTGACATTTCACTGAAAAATCCACCCTAAGCCCTAAGAAGCCCTTTATAGCACATCATAACAGTTGCCCTCAGAGGTAAAAGTATATTCATGATCCCCACAGTGCATTATTGACTGTGTTACTTTTTCAAAAGACCTTTAATTGTAGAGAGTAGCTAGCTCCTCAGCAAACCCATCTCCTTTTTTTCCTAACCACAGAAGCTTCCTAGCTTCTGCTGTAGGTGGGAGTGAACATAAGACTGAACTGTGCTTAATGAAATGATATATGAAGTGATATATGCCATTCCTAGGCTTGGCTCATGGAAACCTCATATATGTAATCCTCCACAATCTTTCACTTTCCACTGGCTCAGTGCTGACAAGCACCATGACCTTGGCAACTGCCTGTTCAATAAAGTGAAGCCACAAGATGGAAAAAGGCTGGGTCACTGAATCACCAGGTTGCACAAAGTCATACCCACTTGGGACTTTATGCAAGTGGAAAATAACCTTCCATTGTGTCTGAGCCATGGTGCCTGTTTGAGTTTATTTGTTACAGCAACTAGCATTACCTTAACCAATACAACATTGGACATTTGGCAATTGTGAATTCATAACATCAGGAATAATTATTAAATCTGTATTCAATTTCTGTGCCTACTTTTAAAAAATATAACTTTTTTAATCATGCAACCTCTATAAGCACTCACAGTAAGTATTGATTAAGGGGATTTTAGGCTGATGTGCCTTCCCCATCTGTTCTCAACCAATCCCTCATGAGTTTCATCCTTCTAGCCCTTTTTGTGAACTCTGACTAATGAACTTACTGGGACCTTTGTACCATGAAAGATTTAGTAAGGACCTGATAGATGGCAACTCCCTTTTTCTCTGAGGAACAATTTTGGGGAAATTTTTTATTTCACATTCAGGCACAGCTTTTAAACTAGGAAACTCCTTTTCATAGAGAAAATTCTACATTTCAGTGCCTTTTAGTGAATTATTAAGGTGTCACCCTGGTACCATGTTCAGCTTGTGTGCTTGGCCCAGAAGAGGCCAGGCCTTAATGCGGTTTTGTGCACCCCCATGCCTCATAGTCACACGCATTCGTGAAAGTAGAAGTTACATGCAAGGGCCGGCCCGGTGGCGCACTGCGCTAGTGCGCCGCTTGGGAAGCGTGGCTGCGCTCCC
>NW_007727680.1:383667-385649 GCF_000696425.1 Galeopterus variegatus
ATGGGGGCGACACTGAGGGTTGCGATCCATTGCCGGACATGGAAAAAGACAAAAAAAAAAAGAAGAAGTTACATGCAAGTAATGTTTCATACCCTTCCAAAGCAGTCCATTAAAACTTTCATTTCTGTGTTTCAGGGAACTAACCTTTCCACTGTGATGAAGTTATCTTTTACTTAGCCATAAAGAGCATGTGAGAGACTAAACAGCCAACTCTTAGCTGATACAAATCAATAAATATCAATTCTACAAGGTTTAGGGCAAATGGATTTTGTAGAAAGTAAAGTAAAAGAAAAGGTGAGGACTGAATTTCCCAGGAGGGCTATAAAGAAATTGTCATTTAGCAGCTATGTGCCAACACTTTGCTTTGTGCACAGAGGTGTGCCCCTCGCATAGACCTCACAAGTAGTGACTGACACTGATGTCACTTCTCTGTGTGAAGGGCTTTGCATTAGCACTACAGGCATGACCGCGCTTGTCCCACATAGGAGGCAATCGAGACCCAGAGACGTTTCATCTCTTGCCCACGTTCCTCATCTCCACAGGCACCTTGGGCTGCCAGCCTCCCAGGGCTGCCCAAGGACCGGTGAGGCTATGCACATGAGCCCTTCCTGGCCCACGGCTTGCCCAGCATTGGTGACTGCTTTGCTCTTCAGGGTCACACTCTGCTCTCCTGCAGTCCTTTCATGACCAGGAAGGAGGGGAGAGGACTCCCGTGCAGCCTTCCCCAGCGACCCAGTCCACTCTGACCACTGCCAGTTCGACCTTCCAAACATCCATTAGTGTCACTCATTTGGGCAGCTGACAAGTGACCTAGTGCAGGACTCAGGAGCAAGGTGGGGGTGGTAGGAGGGATCTGCCTTGGTGGAGGAATATTTTATCACCATGGTGCATGATGATACTAAAAAGTAAGCCAATTCTGAGGTAACTTCATTACCACTTTTAAATCCTTCACAGGCAATGCACCCTCGATTGCCTCCTTCCCCACTGCTCCAGACTATCTTGAATGACTAAAGTATCACAGCCATGCCTTTTCTACCTAAATAGATAAGGCCCTCCAAGGTTGACCTGTTTTGTAGATACTTCTGTGCCCTTCCAACCACCTGTTACATGGGAATGTCTATTAGCCCTCATCGGTAATTGTGTTCAAAAACTAGCTCTACAAGTGAACACCACCCAAACACAACAAGGCTGCCACACTCAACTTTCTGGAAGACATCAAGAGCAAGTATCATGGAAGTTGTTTTATTCTCTGGGAAGAATCCTCTTTAAGAACATGGGAGTGAACATAGAGAAAACATGATAGAGAAAAGGAGACATGAATCAACCACGTGGCCCTAGGGAATGGATGGGGTACTCTGGGGGCTAATCAAGGGTAGTGGCAGGTGATGGCAGTTATGTCATCAAACTGTAACCCGATTCAGCATCCAGAGATATAATAGGTGGCAGGAGTCAGAGACCTGAGTTCTCAATCTGCCATAGCCCTGACTTTGCCAAGTGACTTAAATCTCTGTATTTCCTATTTCCTTGAATTTGAGACAAAACAATCTTTCTCTGCAAGGAGGGTAACATCCTCATCTGTAGTCTCTAGCTGTAGAAATGGAGCACAGTGAGGGAAGTACTTTGCCTAAGGCCACACACCTATTAAGCACAGAGCTAGGGTTTAAACCCAAGTTCACTTGACTCCAAATCCATCCTCTGTCTAGCAATGTTCCAACCTCCTGTCTGTGGGGCTTTGCATTGTTTCTCAGCCACAGCGCTTAGCTTCATTCATTCATTGAAAATAATGTTTCAGAATCAAGTTCACCACCATGGAGATACACAGACCTGGAGTCTACATCCTTCAATGGGAATCTGAGCCAGTTGTTTTATACACTAAATCTCAGTTTTCTCACCTATAAACTAGGACTAGGGCCGGCCCCGTGGCTCACTTGGGAGGGTGTGGTGCTGGTAGCACTGACGCCCTGGGTTCGGATCCTATATAG
>NW_007727681.1:0-17555 GCF_000696425.1 Galeopterus variegatus
TAGTCAAACTGCAGGTTTCTGTGGGTCTTGGAGCTGAGTTTAATTCCTTAGTTACTGAGCAATTATAATGTAGAAAGGCCACAAGCTGGTACTGATAACCAACCTCCCAGTTACATTAAGATGATACTACTAAACTTGATTTTTTGATTGATTTTTTAATTCATAAAAGTAATTTTACTTATTATATCTTATATTTTATAAAGTTGCCCAGTTTTTCGGTTGCAT
This sequence comes from Galeopterus variegatus, assembly GCF_000696425.1. Lineage (NCBI taxonomy): Eukaryota > Metazoa > Chordata > Mammalia > Dermoptera > Cynocephalidae > Galeopterus > Galeopterus variegatus. The sequence continues at coordinate 226 of NW_007727681.1, forward strand.
CATCTTAGAAATATTTTACTGGATATCAACTTCCCAGTGTTCATTTTTATTTAGTTATACAGTACTTTGGAAACATTGAAGTTATTCTAAATTCTCTTTCTGAGGTTCTTTATGTCATTTAGTTAAAGTAGATTGACTAAATTCAGTCATTAAAACAATTAGCAAAAATGCATATATATAGCTCACTTATTTTAATCAATTTTATAACCCAAGTCAAACCACATAGCAAATTACTTTCTCAGTAATAAACCTGTAAGTCACTAGTATTTAAACAATTTAAACATGTGCTGGGATACTGGGCTTTGCTTATATTTTTTGACTTCCTGTGATGCACTTTTCAGTTTCTTCAGTCATCAGCTTGGATTAGGATTTTGTTATAGTTTTCTTAAGTATGATTATTTGGGGTGGGATCAGAGGAGTAAGTAGATAATCCCCAGTAACTTTAATGGCTGTATATTTGTCTTTATTTTTTACTTTTGTTTTGTATTCTAAACCTTTTTCTTGTTTAAATTAGACTAGAGAAATACTTTGTCCTAAGTTGTCTGATGAAACATTTTGAAAAATAAATTCCTTTTCTAAATACTTTGTCCTAAGTTGTCTGATGAAACATTTTGAAAAATAAATTAATTAACTATAATAAGCAAAATTCCAGTTTTTGTTTCTTCACGTAAACCATTACCTTCTCCTTTACTTTTATTTCTGATTTTATTGCTCTGTAGTCTTCATGTTTCCCTTTGACCCTTCAATTGAAGAGGGAGTGAGATAGTTAGTATCGAGGAAGTACTCGAGCTAATGTTTCTACAAATATCTTTTGTAATAAAAATTTGAGAAGGTAATATAACTAGGGAATAGGCTGTGATACATTTCTGTTCCTAAAATATATTAGAATACAGTGCATTCACCATCAAAGAATAGGTTTTGATAGAACTTAACTTTTTCTAAGATTTCTAAAAGGTATGAGTGATTGACAGTTCTAATCCATCTCTGTGGTGTATTTTTAGAATTTGATGCTTTGTCCAGACTTGGAATCCCAGATGCTGTAAGCTACATAAGGAAAAGATATAAGGCTACACAACTCTTGTTTTTGAAAGCAGCTTGTGTTGGTCAAGGACTTGTGGATCAGGTGGAAGCATCAGTAGAGGAAGCCGTCAGCTCTGGAACATGGGTTGATATTGCAGTATGTTTTTATCTTTCTGAATTTTTCTTTAAACCAATGACAACTTGATATTTCACTAGTATATGGCCATTTAAAAAATTAGGATAAATAAAGCTATCTTGGCTTTAGTTGCAAATTCTAGCAGTCATTGTTACAATAAAAATAAACAATTATTTTATATTTAAAGTCTTTCTACCTTTTGAAGTAGAGGGTGACCTTCTTCACATGGAGTCAATATCCAGAATTCTGTAATTCTCAAAACAAACAAGCAAACAGTATAACACTGATATCAAAGCTGATACAGAAATCGATGAGACATCTTACCATTTTATCCAGGCACTAACAACTGTACTGGCATTAAGCATCATGTAGCATTTGTTTATCCCTTGTCCATTAATCTCTGCTAATGTATTATCACAAGCTGCTTTAGCACTGATAATATTTTACTTCAGTGTTCAGTTTTGACCTGCCTTTCATTTTGCCAAAAAGATAAGTGTACCTGAAGATAAATAAACAAGAGGCCAATCCGTTATTTTCTAGACAGGGCTCAGACCTTTTTCATAAAACAGAAAATTCCCGGATTTGGATAAAGAGGTTTCCAAAGATTCCAGATTTCAATGTTTTTTTATTCATTCAACAAATTTTATTAAGTACCTTCTGTGTGCCAGGCACCATTCTACTTCATGGGGATGTGGTAGCCATACAAGTCTTCTGCCCCTAGAAGGGGCACTTTCACTGGGGAGAGATAGTTAATGAAATTGATAATTTCAGATAGTAGAAAGAGCTAAGAAGAAATATATTTTGTAGGTAAAGTTATCAGGACTTGCTGGTGGATGGTTTGTGGGTTTCTGAGAAAGAGGAACAGAGTATGACTTGTATGTTTTGGTGTTGTTTTGGACAATTTGAGATACCTAGTAGGCGTACAGGTGGGGAAGGTAGGCAATAGGATAATTCCAGAGTTCAGAGTGGTGAGGAAATGAGAAATATAATTTGGGAGGTTATTGGCATAAATATGGTTCTAAAAGCTGTGGGTCTTAATGAGATCATGTAGGGAGAGCAATGGTTTATCTGTATTATATTGCATTTATACTTCATTTCCCTTCTGTTTGTAATCTAGCCTCTGCTACCCAGTTCATTATCAGTTGAAGATGCTGCCATGTTGCTTCAACAGGTGATGAGAGCATTCAGCAAACAGGCTTCAGCTATAGTCTTTAGTGATACTGTTGCAGTCAGTGAAAAATTTATAAATGACTGTACAGAACTGTTTAGTGACCTGATGCACCAGAAAGCTGAAAAGGTATGCCACGTTTCTTTTCATCTGCTAATCTTAACAGAATTTCACATTAGAATCATCTGATGTCATTTGAAAAATGGTGTAAGCAGTCCACCCAGAAATGAATAGTTTGTATCATATATCACTTCCTTTACTGCATTATTCCTTTCTATTTTCTCTCCCAGATATGTTTTTCCCCTTCTTCATTCCCATCAGAGCATGTAAGTTAAAACTTGGGGGGCTGATTTTGTAAATTGAAATTACATAGATTAAACAATTCACAGTCATATCACCTTAGGGTATTGGTCCAACTTTAAAACATTAAAATGCACAAAAACAATGTCTGTGGGTATATATAAATATACAGTGAATTTTCAGTCAGTACACAATATACAAAAGTACTCCAAAAAATTGGTGGAAAAATGGAAATAAAAGATAATACGAATCTTTCCATGAACTTTTTGATGACCCCTCATATTTGCTAAATCTAGCAGAGCCTCACTAATTTTACCAATTTAGGGTGCACAAACAGGATAACTTATGGAGGAAAGAAATTTTGTTACTATCAAAATTAATTTTGAGCAACTCAGAGCAACTGCCGTCCAAATATTTTGAAATAGATGTTATACCAGGTCTGCTTTAATAACTATTCAATTCATGTTTCTAGTTAGCAGCACCATCTCCTTATAAAGTCTGCTCTGAAGTAGATAAAACAAGCCTATTTATCCTTGTTAAACGGTTAATAAATTCATGAAGGCTTATTAAATATGTAAATAATTTGTATTTAGCTATATTCCTTTTAAGCTTTTTCAACAGTTTAAAAATGAGATAATTTTCTGCATTTGGCTTGATAAACAGCAGAGAAGAGCAAAAAGTATACAGATTTGATATCAGTAAACCTGAGTTTAAACATGTTTATTCTCTTTATGACTTTGGACAAGTAAGCTTCCAGTTTCCTTATCATCAAACAAAGGATGGTGGTATCTACTGTGGAAAGGATAAATATAAATAAATAAGGGATATATATAAAATGTCTGGTACCTGTTAACTGCCAATTATTAAACGACTACCTTATTATTTTTATTTGCAATCTTTTACTATTGTAAAATCTTAATATGATCTTTTCTTCTTTCCTTGGTCTCCTCCCTTTAACCACAAAAATAAGTTCAGGAAAAGGTGGTTCTATTACTTGAACTATCAACATTCTAACCAGTTTTCTTTAGAAAAGCAAAAAGGAAATAATAGCATTTTTACCATGAAAAAAATGTTCTTTTATAGGATTCTTTCCCATGAGAAATAATCAGTCTCTGAACTTGGAAATAATTCATTGCTGTTAACATAAATGTTTAAAAAGCAGATATCATCAAGAATAAGTCCAGAGGAAAAAAAGTTTATATGACTTAGTATGCAGCTCATATATGGTCATTTGGGTAGGGTCAGGGATGGAGGTTTTATTACCTTTCTAGTAATCTCAAGTATTTTTGAACTTGGGAGCCTCAAAAAGGAGGGCGTGGGGCACCTATTAAGCAGGGGTAAAACCAGCCTTTAACAGCAGAAAAGGATTGCATCTGGTGCTGTGTGATCAGTTGTTCAGTGACCAGATAGAATTTCTAATTAGCTGATAATAGGTGCAAAAAGCCAAGAACAGCAAAGGAAGGGACTAATTTTTGGCAAGGAGAAACGACCTTAGAGCTCTATAGTCTTCTTAGCAATGAAACCAAACAAGAATAACTAGGATATACATGAGTATATAAACAACTTTTATTTTATGCTTTTTGAAAGGCTATATATTTTTCCTACCAAAAAACCCCACATATTTTATTTTAGGAAATGAAAAATAATCCTGTGCAGTTAATCACTGAAGAAGATCTGAAACAAGTCTCCTCCATTCTAGAAAGCGTTAACACAAGTAAAAAGGATAAAAAAGATGAGCGAAGGAGGAAAGCAACAGGTAATAAATTGTTATGAAAAAGGAATATTCAAAGATGAGTTTTTTGTTACAGTGAACTTTACGGTTATTTCGTCCTTTGAAGGGCCTTTTATCTGACTGATTCATCTTTAACTTTAACTGCTAAGATCACCAAATTTTTTTCTAATTAATTAAATTTTAATGATGAAAATGAAAATATTCTGTGTTTTCTTTTGTGAAAACTAATTTCATGATCATGCCCATCTCCTGTTTTCCCCCTCACCCTCTGTGTTTCACCCCAGTAACCCTTTTTTTAGATTCCCAAACTTGCCAAGTTCATGTTCACCTCAAGCCCTTTGCATTAGCTTTGGACTTCCACGGGAATGCCCCCTCCCCAACTTCAAGTAACTCATTTCTTCTTTTCATTCAGTGCTCAACTTTAAATGTCACTTGCTCAGAGACGCCTCTCTAACCCCCGGGAGTAGTAGTCACAATCACTCTCTATCTCATTATCTTGCCAGTTTTTTTTGTATCACTTTATCACTGTGATGTGTTCTGTTGTTTGGGAAATTTGCCTATCTCATTTATTGTTTTACTGCTGGCACCTAGAGCACCACTTAGCATAATTTAGGTGCTCTATAAATATATGTTAAATGAATGAATTTCCCGATAAGTTCTTTTTTTAATTTCTTTTTTTAATTTAAAGTTGCTGGAAATTATTCCAGGTAGCACTGGTATGCTAGTAACTTACTTTAGATAAGTAAAGTAACATGTGTATCCCATACTTTTTATAGTACAAACAATGTTATTAGTGCTTTAACAGGATTAATGGAATTCAGTATTCATTCAACATTTTTCATTAATAAATACAGCCACATTGAACATATATTATAAAAACTTAATTTTTGCTATGGGAGTTCACTCCTGTTTCTTTGAGGTAATTTGTTTCCTCTTCCAAAATCTTTTTCTGTAAAACATTTGAGTGGTATTTTGAAATTTCTATTTTTCTAGGAAAAGTATAGTAAATTACTCTAATCATAGTAATTCACCGCTATGCATATTTTATATTATTTGAATATGTCCAGCTAAATTTATTGAAATTTGTGATCTGGATGAGTGGTAGTGGTCAGGGTGTCTCCTCTGAACATGGATAATAATCTTTCAACCAAGAATGCAAAACCGAGTATAATTAAATTTATGAAGTATTATAATAGGGGGTTATCAGTGAGGCTGTGGTAACAGAGATGAGCAAATGAGGACACATTTATTTTGGGGAAGGTAGAAGAGGAGGTAAAGGGATGGGTTTGGCTAAGAAAACATCGGGCAGACCTACAGAAAAGAGGTGAAATTGGCAGGCTATCTAAGTAGGTTGCTTAAATTCAAGAGATTCATGTTTATTATTTATTAATTTTTATTGGTTGAATTTACTAAACTTATTTTAGTAAGGAAATTCCAAGATTAGAAAGAGTCTAAAAGTTGCTTTATTTTGCCTTTTATCTTTCTTCTTCTGTAAAGTTAAATATAATATGGTATCGTTTTCTAAAAATGGTGATTTACTTAGATAAAACTAACAGATGTCATTTTCCAACAGAGGGCAGTGGAAGTGTGAGAGGAGGAGGTGGGGGCAACGCCAGAGAATACAAAATTAAGAAAATCAAGAAGAAAGGAAGAAAAGATGATGATAGTGATGATGAATCTCAGTCATCTCACACTGGTGTGTAGATTTATCTTTCCTTTGTGTGTGTGTTTTTTAAGATATTTTCTTAAGATGTATTTTAGGTATATATGCTTATACAGGAAGTTCTTGCACAATTTTGCATAGTTTCAGTGGCCACAAATTTCAGTTTATCACAGTTCAGTTAAATGACATCAGTCTACCAACAAGATGGTTCAAATTTCAGTCACCAAGTTTCCCTGGTATATTAACTGAGTACAGACTTCACTGCCAGTTCTTCAGTCCACAAATCAGTACATAAATAATAGATGCATATCATGGTCTATGACAATCACATCACTTAAAGTTTGTCAGTGATCACTACGCATCAATTATTCTTCATACACCAACAACAAAGCCTGAGATGTGTTATCTCCATGTCTCCCAGTGATAAACCAATGTGACACTTTACAAAAATAGATAATCAAAAGAGAGAATTGGCCAACAAAGATGAAAGTGCAGCAAAGAAATTAAAAGTGATAACACGAAATAAAATTTCGTGACTGTGGGAATGTTGACTGTGGGCTGACTGTGGGAATGTTGACACTGCCATTGCTCAAGAGACTCTAGGTATGCAGCCAGAGGAACTTAGTTAAGGCACACTTATTGACATAAATGAAGGAAGTGGTTGTGACAAAAAGGACGAAAATATCTCAGAGGATGTGAAGTCAGCAAAAAACTTCACTTTAAAGGAACTCTGGGAGATATTCCAAGACATCAGAAGGGCAAAGGACAAAATGTTGAAAGCAGACCTAGAGTTAGAAGGGAGTGTGACACATATAAGGCATAGGAAAGACGCTTGCTCCATACCGTAAGTTATATGATGAGAAGAAAAAGGCAAACAGTTCAAACTATCCTTGATAAGTTTTTTACAAAGAAAACACTTTCATTCTTTGCGTTTCTAGTGTATTAAAGTACAGTGTGCTAAATTATAAATACAAAGTTTTATTTTTCATTTCCCTGTACATTTGTAACCAGTGGAACTTCTAATGTTTTCACAAAGATTTTTAAAAGGCCATGGAGCAATCGTTACTTTTCTCATTGATTATTAAGAACACTTTGCACCAGTTTCAGCTTGCATGGTCATTTTTATGGTCTCCCACTGCTGTACAAAACAAGAATTATGATATTTTTGAAAACTGAACTTCTGCAAATTTAAGTAGGAAATACTAATTTTATGCATGTTTAATTTTTACAGTAACACCTAACCTGTTGTCTACTTATATCTAAGGGGGAAAATTAATTATATGCATCTTTCTTTTCCTAGACTTGTTAGTGCTTGGTAAGGTTAAATCTGTAAAGGGCATCTTGTTTTGCTTTTCTAAATAAGATTATGATTTTTTATTTTTCTGTTTAAGAAAAGTTAATTTAATGAAACCATTATACTGCCCTCTTCCCTATCCCCAGCAAAAAGAAAATAAAAAACCAAACTTCAAATAATGATAATTTGAGATTTATATTTCCCCTCTTCCACAGTTTGTTCCCAATGCGCTATAGCTGAGAGATGCAGATATTAAGTGACATGGCTGCAGCTATTAATATGCTACTTACTATTTGTTCACACTTGCCTAAGAGCTGTCTTTAAAGTATTCTAAGATAGGTAGAAATAACTAATATTTTGATGTGCATAAAGCAATGTTAATTAAAGGAAAAGTATCTTCATAGAAACTACTAGCTCTACCCTTACTTTAAGTAGTATTAAGATGATCCTATGTTGGTTTTAACTTTTCACTGATAAATGAATTTACCTATTCCCCACATGTACTAGCAATGAGGGTAAAGAGACATTAAAAAAATACTTCTCTAATATCTGTAATTTTAAATAATTGTTAAGTGAGGCATGTGATATTTCTTTTGTGCATAGATTATTGAAAAGAGCTATAAAAGTAGTAAAATCGTTCTACCTAAAAAAAGTAATTTCAGTGCTTTTGAAAGAGGGTTGTGATGTAATCTCTGAAATGGAGGATGAAATTAGGTTCTTAGCTAAAATATAAGATGAATTCAGTATGAAAGATTACTAGAAGGAAAAATAATTTAATAACATAAAATGCATTCAGGAAGCAAACAGAAATTATAGACTAGGGTGAACATCTGGAATGGACAGCAGATTTCAAAAAAGGATACTATTTGTCTAAAGCTATAATCTCAACTCCTTAGATCTTCATTCATAGTGAAAATTGATTTTTAAGCTATTTTATTTTTATTTCTAAGGTTTCATATGTAGAATAAATAACCTAATTTAGCTGGAAATAATCACTTTTATACCTTTAAAATTTCTAATGAAAATATTGTTAGCTTTCTTTATCTTCAACCTGTACTTTTCCAAGTAAGTGGGTAGGCATGACATTTCCACAGTTAATGATTATTTCTATCATAGTAGCTGTATACAAATTTTCCGTGGTATATAACTACTTTTGTGAGAACAAAAATAAATTACGGGTGTACAATTATGAGGTATTTTTTTCATCTTTGCTTTTTCAAAAAGACAAATTTTGGCTTAAACAATTCTACTGAAGTTGTGGTTCACATTATTTTTATAATGACTTTCTGAGGATTTTATGTAAATTACAAGGATGATTTAATTTTTAATAAATATTTATTTTTATAAAGAAGGAAATTCTGCTCAGTATTCATTGTTCAACAAAGAGAAATTATCCTATCCTAAAATACTTTTTTTCTACTCGATAGTTTTCATTTCCAGCTATTTGCATCATGCAAGTTCGATGAGGGGAAAAATCATCTTTATTATTTTCTGATTGACCTGTAGAAAAGAGTCATTTTGAAAGCCAGAAAATGATCACTTAAAAGAAATTCCACTATATATCCTATTTTAAAATTCTTTTCATTAGTTATTATTACTTGACATTAACAATTTTGTTGACAAAAATTAATATCAGAGTCTATGGTAGGCAGTGAATGAATTAACATTTTACTAAACATGTTAATGGAATCTTATTTGCTTTTTCGTTGCTTGTTTGTTTTTTGTTGTTGTTTTTTCCCCATTGTATCTATTATAGGAAAAAAGAAGCCAGAGATCACTTTTATGTTCCAGGATGAGATTGAAGATTTTTTAAGAAAACACATAAAAGATGCCCCTGAGGAGTTTATTTCTGAACTTGCTGAATACTTAGTAAAGCAAGTATAAAACAATTTTTTGTTTTATGATAGAAATTCAGTGGGTCATTAAGTGAAAATTTCACCAGGTCATAGAAAATATGTATGTTAGGTATTTTCTGTACAAAGCTTAGAATTTAATCTAGCCACGAAATTCCAGATTTTATTTGCCTACAGAGGCAGTGCAGTTCAACATACATTTATTTAGTGCTTTGGGGAAGGCAGTATGGGAAATAAAAGATGAGAGCCAGGAAGTATTCTTGTTCACTGATCATACAGTCTTAAGTCATAGTAGGGGAAAAAACACCAGCACTAATCACTGGCTGGTCTCTTCCATAGCCTGAAAGACAACATTCAGAAGGAAGAAAAGATTATCTTGTTTTGATTTGACCGAAAGTAAACAGTGTTTACTTGTAGAGAAAAAATAAAGTAACAAACTGACCTCAAGAAGTATAAATTTAGACACTGCTACCTTCTGAACGAGCCAACCTAAATTTATTTTTGTACAAAAATAAAGGAAATTGTGTATAACATGACCATTGCTATCTAACCTGACCATCCCTCAAGTTAATCCCAATATGTAAATTTCCGTAGATATAAGGGTACTTCAAAAAGTTTGTGAAAATAGAATGAAGTTGTACTAAAAATCTTTCCATGAACTCTTTGAAGTACCCTTGTACAATCCAGGAGCCCAGTGCATCTAACTTTGACTTAACAACTACTATAGCTTTTGAAGTAAGAATTTTTTCTTAATTTAAATAAATATTTTTGTGCGTAAACACATCATATATCCATATTTTTCACATGTAAAAAAATGAAATAGTTACTACTAATAATTTGCCATTACCTTTTTTTTTTTTGAATTGTGGTGGTTCTTGTTGTCGTTAGTGCAATAACTTTGAATACTTGAAAATTGAGAAAAATAATCCATATAAATTGTAATTCCTGGGTTTGAGAGACAGATTCCTAGTGGACATTATTTTCCAAATTAATTTTATTTGTTTAAAAAATAGAGATATTTTCTTCAGCTTTATTTCCATAGAAGCAATTTTTTTTTTTTACGTAAATTCAGTACATTTAAAAATTATATTTATCTTGTGTACAGGCCTCTTAATAAAACTTATCTTGAGGTGGTACGTTCAGTATTCATGTCTTCAACTTCTACTGCTTCTGGAACTGGCAGAAAACGCACCATTAAGGACTTGCAAGAAGAGGTTTCAAACCTATACAGTAATATTAGATTATTTGAAAAGGGGATGAAGTTTTTTGCAGGTATACTTAATAACTGTTTTTCATTGATTTTTATTATTTGGAGATGAAATTAGTTTTAATAAAGCGCCCTTATTTTCCAGATGATACACAGGCTGCTCTTAACAAGCATTTGCTGAAGACAGTGTGTACAGATATCACTAACCTCATTTTCAACTTCTTAGCTTCGGATTTAATGATGGCAGTAGATGATCCTGCAGCCATTACAAGTGAAGTATGTTAGTGATTTGCTTGCCACTTTTAATGTATTTTGTGTTAAGTCTGAGCACATTTTATTTTCTTTCAGTTGAAATAGTTTAAAAGGAAAGTAAAGAGTTTTTAGGAAAAAAATCTAAAAGATTTTTTTTTCTGCTGTAGTAATAAATATATGTATATATTTTTTGCTTGATCTTATATGTACTCATGTCAAAAGCACAATGCTGAAAGAATTTTTTTTTCCCTTGCAGGTAAGAAAAAAGATTTTAAGTAAATTGTCAGAAGATACCAAAGTAGCTCTCACAAAACTCCATAACTCTCTGAATGAAAAGGTAAGTAAAGTTTAATTTTATTTCAGTATCAGACCTAGAGATTTGTGTTATAAAGATCTTTGAGTAGATTTTTATCAGAATAATTTTAAACCCAATCTAAAACTAGTATTCTGCATTCAGATACCTCTTTGGGAGGTAAAGGGGGAGACCAAGCTGAGGAGCATTTTACCTTTTTTAATTCTAAATCACAATTTCTAATTTAAAGACAAAGTGAGCCTTTTAAAAATTGTATTAAGGGGGCCGAGCCCATGGCGCACTCGCAGGTTCGGATCCTGTTTAAAGACAAAGTGAGCCTTTTAAAAATTGTATTAAGGGGGCCGAGCCCATGGCGCACTCGGGAGAGTGCAGCGCTGGGAACGCAGCAGCGCTCCCGCCGCAGGTTCGGATCCTGTATAGGGATGACCAGTGCACTCACAGCGCTCACTGGCTGAGCGCGGTGCGGCTGGTCTCAAAAAGGACAAAAAAATAAATAAAATTGTATTAAGGGTTTAAAAGTACAAAACAATATTAAGTGGCTATATTTCTTTAGGCACCTTTATATAAAAGTAAATTATGGTATTTAATACCTTTTCAGAGTGTAGAAGACTTTCTTTCTTGTCTGGATTGTGCAGCAGAAGCTTGTGATATTATGGTGAAAAGGGGAGACAAAAAAAGGGAAAGGTAACATTGAATGAATCTTTAATAATAATCTTTTTTTTTTTTTTCCTGACCGGTAAAGGGATCGCAATCCTCGGCATGGTGTGGTCTGCACCACGCTCAGCCAGTGAGCACACCAGCCATCCCTATATAGGATCCAAACCCCTGGCCTCAGCATTACAAGCGCTGCACTCTCCCGAGTGAGCCACGGGGCCGGCCCCTTTAATAATATTCTTAAATGTGGGATATTTTGTATTTGCAATTTGAATTTTACTCTCTTAATCTTGCACAGAGAACTGTGTCTAAGTGGCATATTCAAAATCTTACTATAGCTTGATATTCCTCTCTGACTCTCTTGATAAGGTAGCAGAGTTCCTTAATCCCATAGTAAATCAAGACCAGGGGACTTTTTACTAGCTTTGGAACCTTCCTTACAGAAAACCTCATCTAAAACAGTGCAGTTCTCTTTGATCCCAGCAACTCAAAACAAAAAGCATACTTTGAATATCCCTACTCTATAGCTTTTTTAAAAATTTTCTAGCATATTAGTCTACCCATGCTGTTTAGGGATATGTGTATATATTCCATATTTTTAAGTTACCTTAAAATGTTTATGGAATCAGATAATTAAACTAGAAAAGCCAAAAATGAATACAGAAGGGATGAATTGAAATTGGTGAGAACTTGTTAAATTATGATAATACATTTATACGATTTTATTTTTGTGTAGGCAGATACTGTTCCAGCATCGCCAAGCAGTGGCTGAACAGCTAAAAGTCACGGAAGACCCTGCTCTTATTCTGCACCTCACATCAGTCCTATTGTTTCAGTTCTCAACTCACACCATGCTCCATGCACCTGGAAGATGTGTCCCACAGATCATTGCTTTTCTTAATAGTAAAATTCCAGAGGTATTACTTTTTCAGTACACTTGAAACTTTTCAAGCTGTTAAATTCTGAATATTTTGAGTGGGGATATGTGAATCATTGGTAATACTCAGGTACAAAACATGTTAACATCGTCTGCCTGCTTCCAAGAATGTGAACAGTGAATTAGAGAATTGATTTTAAAAATGCGGAATAGCTCAAGAAACTTTTAGGATCCTGTAAGATCCATGGTAAAGAATATTCTGAATTTGAAAATTAAGTTTACAGAAAAGATACAAGAATGTCATATTTTCTATTTCAGCTTTTCTAGGTTTAATTTATCCTTTAATGACCAGCTCAAAAGTCTTGTCCTGCACAACTTCTTCTGAACCTCCCCCTGCCACACACACACACTAAAAGTAATTTCACTTCTTCAAACTTTTCTGTCACTTTGGCTGTATCTTTGGTAATTGAACCTAGTAAATTCAACTTATAGTGATCTGCATTTATGTTTTATCTCCCTTAAACTATAAACTGTTTGAGAGGAGAGACCTTGCTAGATTTGGCTTTCTTATATGGCCAGTGTTTTGTACAGACGAGGACTTACAATGTGTATTGGTCAAACAAATCCTACTTTATCTGTTTCACAGAAAATTAAATTGTTTGTTAACTTTTCTTCTTTCCATTTTTACAGGATCAGCATACACTTTTGGTAAAGTATCAAGGTTTGGTTGTAAAACAGTTGGTTAGTCAAAGTAAGAAGACTGCGCAGGGAGATGATCCCTTGAATAGTAAATTAGACAAAGAACAAGAAGATGTCTTGTCTAATACTATTCGTAAAGAGCTTCAAGAACTTTCTTCATCCATTAAAGACCTTGTTCTCAAATCCAGGAAATCATCTGTGACAGAAGAGTAATGATCTTAATTTACTTTTGTCATATAGTAAGCATTTTGCCCCAAAGTTAAAGATGAGTGTTTTCAAAAAAATAGTCACTTCACAACACCCTACTCCCCACAATAACTCCCTTCTATGCATACAGTTCAGTTAAAATGATAGTGTTGTATTAAATGAAAATCTTACAAAGATGTAAATTTTTTTAAATGGGTTCTCCATGGAACTTTTCTTTTTCACATTATTTTCACATAACATCTGTGTAAAATTTTTCACATAATATCTATGTGAAATTTTTCACATAAAGATTATTTTCACATAATTCTAAAAATTATACATTTTGTTTATTTTCATTCCAGATGATGAATAAAAAATAAATTTTCTGATAACTTCATCTTTAGGAAAGTAGTCATTTTTTGTTCACATAATTCTAAAAATTATACATTTTGTTTATTTTCATTCCAGATGATGAATAAAAAATATATTTTCTGATAACTTCATCTTTAGGAAAGTAGTCATTTTTTGAGCTGTTAGATATTGTGGCATTGTTGTATTTACACATATTTAGACAGCAACTTAAAATGTGATCATGTTTTTAAAAATATTTACAGAAAACACTTTTGGTGTTAGAAATGAAAATCTTGTATTTTATTTTAGAATTAATAGAGAATGCTTCAAAACTAAAATACAGAAATTTGCAATATACACACACACACACACACATATTTTTTTTTTTTTTTTTTTTTTTTTTTTTTTTTGACTAAGCCCGTGCTCTTATTTTTTGAAGAATGAACTTTTATGTGGTTGGGACTTCAGGGATGCCTGTAGGTGCAAAAGAACTATGAGAGGCCCATGCATTGCTGTGCTCTATTCTAAAACCAGCTGCTAATGAGAGTGAGAGAAACATGAAATGTATTACTAGTACGTATATCACATTTAACATTGGAATAACTAAAAATTTAATACAGAGATTTTTCTTTGACTCAGTTTACATTTCTGAATTTCATGTTTTATCTCAGTAGTTGTTCTAGCACCTAATACTTCGTAAATACCAGTGTGACAAATAGATAGGCTGCTTTTTCCAATGGTAGAGTAGAGGATCTAAATGCATTTAAATAATTGAAGTCTTTTTTTCTAAAAGTAGAAACCCTTATTAAAAAATAGGTATTCTTGTTTTCTAAAGATTATTAGTTAAAAGTTACTAAAATAGTTTCTTGGAGAAATCATTTCAACCAAATAAATTTTGATCAACAACTTATCAAAAAGGAATTTAGTTATTTTGAATATAGTAAGTTAAATCCCAATTATTAAAAAATACTATTTTATATGAATTGTTATATGGCATTTAAAATTTTATATTTTAAAATGTTTTTAAAATATAAAGATCAGTCTACCTCTACTCTGTTCTTGACAAAGTATTAATCATGAGTGAAAGTAATTAATGTAATTATAATTAATAATATAAGCTTTTTTATTGAAACATAATTGATTATACATATTTGTGGGGTACAGAGCTGAGTATCAGTACATGTGTACAATGTGTGATTATCAAATCAGGATAATTAGCATGTTTATCATTACAAAACATAATCATTCTTTGTGTCCATTAACCAATTTCTCACCAATTCTTTCTCTCCCCCTTTCCCACCTCTTGTAACCACAGTTCTGTTCTCTACTTATGAAAGTTCAACCTATTGTTATAATTGTCCTTCCTTCCTTCTGTCCCTTGTTCCCTCCCTCCCTCCCTTCCTTCCTTTCTTTCTCTCTCTTATTTATTTATTTTTTAGCTCCCACTTATAAGTGAAGACATTTGATATATCTCTTCCCGTGTCTGGCTTGTTTCACATTTTCTCCAAGCTCATCTGTTCTGTTACAAATGGCTGAATTTTTTTTTTTTTTTTTTTTATGGCTGAGTAGTAGTCCATATATCCCCATTGTCCTTATCCAGTCATCCAATGATGAACATTTACATTGGTTCCATGTGTTGGCTATTGTAAATGGAGTTGAGATAAACATGGGAGCGCAAGTTTCCCTTTTACATGATGTTTTCAATTCCTTTGGGTATGTACCCAGCAGTGGGATATCTGGGTTATATGGTAGTTCTATCTGTAGTTGTTTAGAAACTTCCATACTGTTTTCTATCATGGCTGTATTAATTTACCAACAGTGCAGGAAGGGCTCCGCTTTCTCTGCATCCTCACCAACATTTGTTATTCTCTGTCTTTCTGGTAATAGCCAATCTAACTGGGGTGAGGTGAAATCTAAATGTGGTTTTGATTTGCATTTTCCTGATGATTAGTGATGTAGAGCATTTACTCATATACTTGTTAGCCATTTGTATATCTTCTTTTGAGAAATATCTATTCAGCTCCTTTTCCTATTTTTTAATCTGATTTTTTTTTTTTTTTTACTGTTAAATTGAGTTACTTGTATAATCTGGATAATAATCCCTTCTCAGATGTATAGTTTGCAGATATTTTCTCCCATTCCATAGATTGTCTTCTCACTCTGTTTCCTTTGCTGTGCAGAAGCTTTTTAGCTTGATATAATTCCATTTGTTTATTTTTTCTTTTGTTGCTTATGCTTTTGAGGTCTTATTCATAAAGTCTTTGCTCAGTACTATATCATAAAGTGTTTCCCCTGTGTTTTGTTCTAGGAGTTTTATAATTTCAGGTCTTAAAATTAAGGCTTTAATCCGTTTTGAGCTAAGTTTGGTATATGGTGACATGTAGGGGTCTAGTTTCATTCTTCTGCACATGGATATCCAGTTTTCCCAGCACTGTTTGCGAAGAAGCTGTCCTTTCCCCAACGTATGTTCTTGGTGCCTTTGTCAAAGATCAGTTGGCTTTAGCATATGGGTTGATTTCTGGGTTCTCTATTCTGTTCCATTGGTCCATGTGTCTGTTTTTATGCCAGTACCGTGTATTTTGGTCTCTATAGCTAAGTACTATGATTTGAAGTCAGGTAGTATAGTGTCCGTTTGGGATTGCTTTGGCCATTCAGGGTCTTTTGTTGTTCCATATGAATGTTAGGCTTGTTTTCTGTATTTTTGTGAAGAAAGTCATTGGTATATTGATGGAGATTGCATTGCATTGCATCTGTAGATCTCTTTGGATAGTATGGACATTTTCACAACGTTAATTCTTCCAGTCCATGAACGTGGAATGTCTTTCCATCTTTTGGTATCCTCCTTAATTTCTTTAAGCAGTGTTTTGTAGTTCTCATTGTAGAGATCTTTCACCTCCTTAGTTAAATTTCTTCCTATGTATTTTATTCTTTTGGTACCTGTTGAAAATGGGCTTTTCTTCTTGATTTTCTGCCAGTTTGTTGTTGGTGTATAAAAACTCTACTGATTTTTGTGTATTGACTTTGTATCCTGGAACTTTACTGAATTAATTTATTAGCTCCAAGAGTTTTTTCGTAGAGTTTTTAGGTTTTTCCATAGATCATGTCATCTGCGAACAGGGACAATTCGACTTTGTCTTTTCCCATTTGGATGCCCTTTATTTCTTTCTATTGCTTGATTGCTCTGGCTAGTACTTCTATTACTATGTTGAATAGGAGTGGTTAGAGTGGAAATCCTTCTCTTGTTCCTATTCTCAAAGGTAGTTTTGTAACTTGGTATTAAAATCTAAATCATAAATTCATGAAGGGTGTGAGTCATCAGGGCCAGGTTCGGCAGAAAACCTGCTTTTAAAGAGTTGTCTTCAAAACTCTCATTCCCTGGATTGCTATTTGGAGAAGATTCTTTAAGTCTCTGTTCTTTATATTTAGAAATTTGTCGGCAATTGATATTAAAACCACTAGCAATAGCCTATTCTTCTGCAGTCCATCCAAAGTTGTACCTTTTCAGAAAAGGCATCAATACCTTGCTCAGTAAGAAGCCTGACTGTATTTATTGATTGGAAATTTACAGCAAGCAATAGGGCTGTTCTTTTCACCTATCAAATGCATGAATATTTGCTCCTGTCTA
>NW_007727681.1:18555-37148 GCF_000696425.1 Galeopterus variegatus
TCTGCAGTCCATCCAAAGTTGTACCTTTTCAGAAAAGGCATCAATACCTTGCTCAGTAAGAACCTGACTGTATTTATTGATTGGAAATTTACAGCAAGCAATAGGGCTGTTCTTTTCACCTATCAAATGCATGAATATTTGCTCCTGTCTGTAATACAGATTCCACCATTGGCTGTTTTCTTTTACAGCAAGTAAAAGTAGTGTGAGCTGTCCCTTGTTTCTTGCTTCAATTTCTGCATGTGTAAAAGCAGTTTTGTTGCAGTTGATATTCTCTAACCACAGACATCATAATGGATATCACATTGTAGATGGTGGAGCTGAGAGCACATTATTATTAAAAATAATAAAACTACAACATTAAATTTAAAAATGTTTTCCCATGGGTAATTTCCATCACCTCTTTATGAGTTGTTACTGCATGTCTGGCTCTTCGTTGTCCTTCCTGAACATAACTGCTCCCGTCTGTGAACAATTCCATGTCTGGGTCAGTCAAGGGCAAGTCCATCAAATCAGGCCTGCTGGATTATATTTCGTCTGTTAGTTCTTCACAGTCATGGTCCAGGGAGCCAGACTTGGAAGGTATGAATGTGGCTTGTTTCAGCGTCCACACTGTTTCAAGGCATACCCTGGGGTTTTCACAGAGGAGTCCTTGATAGTGAGTCATCCTGGAGTTGGTCAACCATTTGTATACTAGACTGTTTATTAGGCTGGTTACCGCATGTGGGACCTTTACATTGAGATTTTGTCCCAAAGCGAGCTTGTCTGCTTCTCAAATTGGGGCGATGGTGGCTGTCAAGGCTCACAGGCAGGGTGGCCAGCCAGCTGCCACAGTATCCAGTTGTTTGCATAAATATGCCACTGGCCTCTGACAGGGTCCTTTGGTCTGGGTCTTTTTCAGCCTTGGTGTATAGGTGCCATTCGTCTTTCCTGGGCACCATTACAGCCATTACTAAGGTCTTCTGTTTATTTAGGGTCAAATGGGTTGCCTCCCTGGTTGTGAAGGTTACTTGTGCCCGTAGTTTTCTCAGCAGATCTCTTTTTAGTAGGGATCTGGACAGTCAGGCAAATGTAGGAATTCATGAGTCACCCTGTTACCCCTGAGGTGACAATCCAGGCCTTGCAGAATGGCTGGTCTGCTTATGTCCCTGTAGCACAATAACTGTGGCTTTTTGGCCTGAGAATGGAGCCACTGGGCTGGTGACTACAGTGTGTTCTTCCCCAGCGCCCACCATGACAGTCATAAATTGGCGCCCTACCGTAATTTTGACCATGGGCTCCTGGGGGTCTAGGAACAGAGAACCTGGTCTCCCCTAATCTGAGTCCATCCCTGTGATGCCAGTGAGGTCCTGGAACTCTTGGCTTGACTGTTCAGGCTCATATTTTCTCTCTGAAGTGTGTCTTTCCTTGGGGCGTTGGTTGGGGTTTTCCCCCCTTTTTGGACATTCATTTTTCCAGTGGCCAAGCTCCCAATAGTAAGCGCACTGGTTGGACTATGGGGGTGTTTATCCTTCTCAGCGGGAGTTCTTCTTTTTAGGTGTAGAGTTTTTGGTGTGGATTGAGTACTGCTGCCAAGAGTGCCACTTTTTGCCTTAGGCATTTATCCGCCTCTTGTTGGGCCTTCTGGTCCTGGTTGACAAATACCTTGTTGGCCACCTCAAGGAGCTGTGTGGCATTCATTCCAGCTAAACCTTCCAGCTTTTGAAGTTTGCAACAGATGTCAGTACAGGACTGGGCCACAAAGTCCACATTGACCATCTGTTGATTCTCAGCTGCCTTGGGATCAAATGATGTGTAGACCAGGAAGGCCTCACATAGCCTTTCATAGAACTCTTTGGGTGGCTCATCCAGTTTCTGGGTCACAATGGTTGTTTTGGACATGTTAGTGGGTTTTCTGGCCCCTGCTCTCAGCCCTTGGACAAGGGCCTCTCTATATCGGCGGGGTCAATTTCTCTCTTATTCTTCGTTGAAGTCCCAGTTTGACACAGCATCCGGTGGAGCATCTCTTGCCCAGTTCTTGGGATCCAGGGTCGTTGCAGGCGCCTGCTCTTGCAACCATTGCCTGGCTCCTGCCAGGATGCATCGCTGTTCCTTGGTGCTGAAGAGGGTAAGGAGTAGCTGATGACAGTCTTCCCAGGTGGGTTGATGGGTAAGGAAAATCTACTCCACGAGACCTGGGGTTTTTCTGAATATGACAGAGTATGGTGTTTCCAATTCAGTAGGTCCGTAGTTGTAAAGGGTTGGTAGTAGAAGAGGGGGTGCCCTTGGCTGTATGCTGCCATCTGGTTTGATCTGCTGTGGGCCTTGGGTCTCCCATAGGGGCATCTGGAGGACTGGGACCTGTTGGGCGGAGCGGAGTTGCCTTTCCATTGGTTCAGGACTCTCTGGCGATGATGCCAGTGGGGCCAATGGAATTGAAGCTGGGGGGCTATCTGGCAGAGGGTGCCTGGGGCCAGGCATCTCTGAAGAAGCAAGGTATGGTGGGGGCAAGTGTTTTTCATCTGGATCTCCTTGATATCTACGCCTTTTTGTTTCTTTCTGGCTGCATTCTGGCATTCGAACTGCCTGTGCAGTGAGAGCCTTACACTTCCCCTTATGGAACCAGAATCAGACCCAGGGCAGCAGGGTCAGAGCTATTGCCAACCAGGAGTCTATGTATGGAAATTGGTCCTAGTGCCCTGGTTCCCTTGTTATGACCTCATAAACTGCTTGAACCTTTGGAAGGTCTAGGGTTCTTTCTGAAGGCCATCCGACACCAAAGGTGGGCCATTCCAATTCACACACAGCCTGGAGTTTCTCAGGGGTCATTTTAATACTGTACTCCCCAGAGTAGCCCTTGTGAACGTTCTTTAACATACATTTAGGGATGGTAGGTTTTGAATCACTTGTCCCCATATTTACTTTTAGCCTCCCGTCTCTGTCTCAGGTGTTTATATCCCAAATAGCACTGGTGCTGCCACTCAACAAAGGCCCAGAGTTCCCAAATGGCCCTCTCATGCACTGGTGTAGAGTCTGCAGGTGGCTAGGGACTGCAAGGGGGGGAGACAATCCCAATTTTACATGCCAGATGGCAAGATTTCCAGGTGTAAAGGAAATGGCAGCCTGAATCTTTTATCACCTGGCAGGCCAGGTGAATTTGAAGGGTGTGCACAGAGATCAACAGCCCGTAGACTAAAGCCTCTTTGCCACAGGCAAATGACCAAATTCTAGGGAAATAAAGGTGATGGGGAAAAGTTGGATGGTGACAGAAAAGGTGTACTAGGATATGGCTCCAGTCTGGGTTCCCTTCTAAGTGGCTGAGTGGGGGCTTCACCCCAGGTATGTATGGAACTCATGTGTGGGGAGGGGAACTCTATGGCAGAATGGGCAATGGATCTCCTGGAGTAAACAACATGAAAGGACATGTCGCTCCTCAGGAGTCAAACGTCACCTAGGTCCGAAAAGAAGTGCCCACCTCTCTTTTGGGGATGCCAGGGGCACCCAGACATGGACAAGGTCTTTCCCTCTGCCGCATGTGGGACCCCTCCCATATCCGTCCCTGCAACAAAGGTGCAAATAGACGGTGGGGATCCCCTCTCCCCTGTGGAAGGGGAAACAATCTGGTGTCCACCTGGCTTTATCCCTCACAGGAATGGAAGGTCCGCCTTGGCTAAGGTGTACCCATATAAATCCTGGGACTGGTCCCATCTTTCATGAAGACAGAAGTCACTGTTACGTTGTGTGATGCGACCACAGAACTGCAGGTTAGGACCCACTCAGAAACCGCAGCATAGCCTTGGTTCCACACACAAACATTTGGTCCACACTCACACTGAGGTTAAAATACTTTTTTCTTCCCCAATCCTGACCTGAGCTGAACAGAAGGACCTCGTGACAAGGTCCTGACCAGATGGGCCTTGCTACAAGGTCCTGACCAGATGGACCTCACTACAAAGTCATTAGACCAGACAGTCCCTCAGGGAGACCCTTTCAGGAGGTGATCAAGCTCCCCTTCTGCCCGGAGGCAGACCTGCACTGACCTGATAGGGGGTTACCACCTGTCCTGCAGGTGGCGAGGGTCTGGCTGGTTCTTCCCTCCATTCAGCCTGGTTGGACAGGCACTCCTTAGGATCAGCGAGGTCTCTTTGTCCGAAGTCCTGACAAAATGGCCAGGCGGTGCCTTCTCAGTCCTCTGTGGCATAGCCGATCTGCTGGGTCACCCTGACCAGTCCAGTGGCTCAAGGGGCCAGTCTGAATTGCTTCCCAACCAATGCACCAGAAAATGTTATGGAACGGATGCGACAGAGAAGCAGTCAGCACTCAGAGGGTTAGAGAGTCAGGTATTTTTATTACACCAGTGGGCCCAGATGAGCTAGTGTTCTAAGACCTGAACCCTGAGTTTAGATTTTACAAGGTTTATATAGGCAGACTCTTCTGGGTTTTTTAAGTTTCATTTTCTCAGCATTGATGTGGCTAGTGTAGTAGCTAATGCGATAAGCAAGCACTGTTAAGAGGCGAGAGTGTGAGCAGTTGATTAACAGTGAGGCTGTGCGATAAGCAGGTGCTATTTCAAAGGCAAAATAGGCTATTGAAAGAATTAATTTTAAGTTTTTCTAACAATATACTTTCATATGGGCAAAGGAAGATAAATGACAAACCTGTGATCACAAACTTCAATTTAGCTATATTTAGCTTCCAAAATATTGAACACCCAACCTCTTTTATTCAACCTTTGTTTAAGAACCTAATCATTTATGTTTCAGCAGATAACAAAGTAATTCATGTTTGTATCAAACTAGATCTTAGAAAATAAATAGAATATATCTACACAATGGGATTCTACTCTGCTATAAAAAAGAATGAAATACTACCATGCGCAACAACATGGATGGACTTATAGAAAATTATATTAAGTGAAACAAGTCAGGCACTGAAAGAGAAATACCACATGTTCTCACTTATTTGTGGGAGCTAAAGATAAATAAACACACAAAGTGTGGGGGGGAGAATATATAATGATCACAATTCCTTGAACTTGTTAAGAGAAGTGAACAGATATGATGGGAGGGGAAAGAGGAATGGGTAAAGGGTCATGAAAATCAACTACAATGTATATTGAGACATTAAAATAAAAAAAATATGATAAAAATAGAGATATGGGGCAAATAAAACCATTGTCTTAATTTATTTGCATTAGATTTTTATTGAAGCAGTTCTTATATTTCCTTAATAAAGAAGTTTTTATTATTTTTGCAAGTACAATGCTGATTTTGTATGTAAAGATCTAATTTCATTAATAAAATAAAAATTGTTAAATGTTTACTGTAATCTTAAGGGCAGGGTTAAGAATGTTATTTAAAATATAGTTGCTTATTAAATTTTATGGTACTTTGAAGCTTTATTTTAGATCATACTGAGATTATCTTATGAATATATGTAATGTGTTTATATTTGGAATTCTCATTCTGAACATGATTAAATTTTTATTTTTTTTTTACAGAAAAATAGGTGCATAGTTCTCATGTCTTTTATTCCTTGCAAGTTTGACACTCTTGAACCGTTTGACCTTAGTAAGTCATTTCTCAGTTAGATAAAGATTCTCGTATCTTGGGGCCGGCCCGGTGGCGCACTGGATAAGTGCGCCGCTTGGGAAGCGCGGTGGCGCTCCCGCCTGAGGGTTCGGATCCCACATACAGACCGGTTCCCGCTCACTGGCTGAGCGAGGCGCGGGAGCAACGCCAAGG
Source organism: Galeopterus variegatus (assembly GCF_000696425.1). Taxonomy (NCBI): domain Eukaryota; kingdom Metazoa; phylum Chordata; class Mammalia; order Dermoptera; family Cynocephalidae; genus Galeopterus; species Galeopterus variegatus. Next base: position 24,276 of record NW_007727681.1, read on the forward strand.
TTTGCAATCCCGTTGCCGGTCCCCGGTCCGGTACGGGGGCGACACTGAGGGTTGCGATCCGTTGCCGGACACGGAAAAAAGACAAAAAAAAAAAAAAAGATTCTCGTATCTGCCTATTCCTATTATTGCAATTATAATAGAACTATTAAAAAACATGCTCAGACACCCTGTGTATTTTGAAGTGTCAAAGGAAACCCAATTCTGGGTATCAGGAAGATCCAGAGAAGAATGGCATATAGTATCAAAATAATAGTGTATTTTGAGAAAATATACTAAATTAGAACAACGAATGTAGCACCTGCTTAACCTGAATGTAGATCCATCTTTAATTTTTTAGAGAATATGCTTTAGTCAGACCAAAAACACCAAGGATAAGATCCATGTGCAGTAGTGATCTGAAGTAGCCCACAGCCTGTAGACTGAGTTGATTCCCTCAGAAATACCACTGAACCTGGGGCCAAATGGGATTTTTTCTAACATCTGGGACTTAGCTGAGAGTGGGAGGATGGAAGATTTTTTTTTTTTTTTTTTTTTTGCTAAGGCCAATGAAGCCTTTACCCTAGTGTATGTGGGAGATGAGACTAAAAACATGTATTTTTTTTTTTTTTGCATGTATGACAACTAAATACAAGGAATACAAATTTTTTAAAATGCCTTATTTTCAAGAAGAGGGCAAGAATCAACAATTATAGATCAACATATGCTAGAAGTAGGCAGAGGGCACTTTGGGAGAAGAAATGAAATTCAGATGGTCTTGCACAGCTGGACATGACCACCTGAACTGAGTCCTGAAAGAAAAAGTAGGATTAGGCTGGTGAAAATGAGAGAAGGGAAGGAGGGCTTTTTTGAGCACAGAAAAGAAGGTGCAGAAGTACTATGACATGAATTAATATGGAATAATGAGACATTTGGGGGCCCTAAAGTATGGGAAATATGAGAAGTAATCTGGAGAAGTGTAAGATGAGTGGAGAGACCAGAGAGGGGTCGTGGGATGCTTTATGCACTAAGTTAATTTTTAACCATCATCCTGAAAACATGAAACACCTTTAAAAGATTAAATTGACCAGGGAAATAACGTGATTAGATTTGTCTTTTGAAAAGATAACTTCCATTCTGGAAGGCAATTTGACAATTTACCAGATACTTTAAAACGTACATATTATTTGTGAAGTTAATGTTTTTTCTGAGAAGTAAAATGTGAACTAAAAAATGTATACACATCTTTTTTCCCAGCCTCTAGTAGAAGAGGAACATTGACAATGTGTCTTGCACAAAACATGAGGCAATCTTCTTGGCACTGAAATATATTTTATTCAGATACTAGTCAGTCAAAGAAAATCCCTTTATCTGACTAGTCAAGCTAAGACAAAAATCCCACAGGTTGTCTCTTATGTTTCTTGTTATTCAGTGTATAGAAGTAAAAGCACTTTGTCAAATGGTTTTCCCACTGAGCCTGACTTTACTCTCCTACTACGTATTCTTTAACCTCTTATGTTGGATAAGTGCTTCAAGGCATGAGACATGGTTACTACAGGAAATATGGTCGTTTAAACAGTACCTAATAAATGTAAATAAACTTAAAGTGAGTGTTCTAGATTTTTCTCCTTCCCTCTTTCCAACCTAAATCTCTGTTCATGTGATTCATATGACATAAATACTCAGTGTAACTGTTGATGTTGAGGAAAAGAGAAAAAAAAGAGGGCACTATTCCATTATATATTTCATTATATTGCAACCATTATTCACAGTGTTGAGGAAAAGAGAGAGAAAAAAAAGAGGGCACTATTCCATTATATATTTCATTATATTGCAACCATTATTCACAGGTACTTTGAAAATTATATTTTATTGATTTGGAAAATTACAGTATTTTAAGTGAAAAAAGGATATAGAACATGCTGATGGGGTTCAGGACATGCTACCCCAAATTAGGGCACTTTGACATTTGAGAAAACTGCAGAAGCAAAAGTTCTTTCTCACCTTCCCCTCGCTCTTCTCCCCTAAAGCAGGTCTTAAAACCTAGGAAGGTCACTCTCTGACACTCTCCTTCCCCTCTTTCCTGAAGCGAGTCATAAGTCCCTTACTCAAGAGGTGCCCACCCTATTCCTGGACGAAAGGAACATCCTTACTTGTGAACACACAGGGACACAGAGAAGAATCTGAACCAACAGACCTGACTAAGTTCCCCCCAGTACCATTAGATTACACTCCCACTTTGTTCCATCATGCTTCTTCACAACTATCTACTCTTCATCAAACCCAAGCATAAAATTACACAAGCTTACCTGTTTCTTTAGGTCATTTCTGAAGGCTCCCATGTCACGCAAAATTTATAAATTTGTACGCTTTTCTCTTAATAATCTTTTAGGGACTTCAGCCATAAACCTAGCAATGGGAAAGAAAGATATTTTCAACCCCTACAACTATATACAATGTGGTCTTGGTTTTCTAATATTTTGTATAACTATATAACTATATATAAACATTTACATAAACATTTCCTTATATAGCTAATGTGTGCATGCATACATAAAATTCTAAGCAGGTACACAAAGATTTAAGCTGTGGCTGTCCATTGGATTGCAAGTCATTCTAAGTTTTCTTTATATATTTTTCAATTTTTGTTCCAGATTTTCTGCAAGAAGCATGTATTTTATAATTCGATAAACTGATTTTTTGTTGTGTTTTGCGGCATTAGTTGTTGTGTTTTGCGGCATTAGAACCATTCTCTAACCAACTGAACTAATTGGCCAGCCCGACAAACTGATATTTTAAGAATAATATTGTTATTTATCACTGTAGAGTGCTGTAGAGAAAGGATAGAAGGGGACCAGACTGAGGCAGATGCCGTTGTTTTATGGCTGATAATAATCTGAGATAATCTAAGTGGAATGCAGAGATGATGACAGTCTGAGATATCACTTAACAAAGTAGAGCCAACACAAGTTGGACAATGAGGGGGATGGTAGAGAATAAATGAGGAAAGGGAAGAGTCTAAAATGAGTGGGTGATTGTGCCGTGGCCTGAGGCAGAAAATACAGCAAACCAATGGATTTGGAGTGAGATAAAGAGCTACACTTGGGTCTGTTGGGTTTGAGGTGCCTGGGGACCTTAGGCAAAAATATCCAATAGATAAATGGATACAGGTCTGGAACCTTGAAGAGTGATGTCAGTTGAGAGTACAAATTTGGGAGTCATAGCACATAATTTAATTGTGTTGATAAGGAACACCATGGAGGGAGTACAGAGAACAGAGGAGGTAGCTCTAGGGAAGAGTGAGGTGAATAAAGGGGGAGGTGACTAAAGATGCTAAGAGCAAGGAGGAAACAGGAGAGTTAACTTAGGGTAACCAAGGGAAGAGAATTTCAAAAACAGATAGACATTGCCAGAGATGACAAATTTCCGGTGAGATTAAAGACAGTGCTTTTTGGGTTGCTACTAATTAAGATCTTCTATGATCTTAATGAAGCATTTTTGGTGGAGTAGTTCAAGTGAAAGACAAGGAGTTTTGGAAGTGATGACAATAACTTGAGGAAAGACAAGGAGTTTTGGAAGTTGAATCAGTGAATGTGGATTACTCTCTCAGGAAGCATAACTAGATGGGCATATGGGCACTTTTATATCTCCAGGATTCTGCTTCCATGCCTACTAAAAAAGGGGAGAAATGATGCCTGTTTAGCAGTGGTATCATGAGGATTAAAATCTATCATTAATGAAATGTACTTGTGTCCTTGCACCGAATCAGAATTGGTTGTTGCTAGTCACCGTGATTTCATTTTCATAATGTCTTAATCACCAAAGTCAGGTGAGTAATGAAGCATAGAGTTCATTGGCTCTACATTTCCATAGCTTAAGTCCCTTGACTGTTTATTGAGTTGTTTGACCTCAGAAATTATTAATATATTATTATGTCCATATCAGCATTTGTTCTAAGGACAGTTTAAGGCTGGTCTGGGGATAAATGAAGTTAAAGCAGAATATTTTTTCTTTCACCCCACCTTCCAAACTGAAGAAATGGCCTCAAATGGAGATTCCAGGAGCCAATGTCACTTGCTTTGAGGATCAGTGTGATGCACTGAGAATTCCTGTTGTGAATTAGTTCAATATCCAAACATTTCTTCAGATTCAACTCTTGGCATCTCTGGCCACTTTTCACATTTGAAGGAAAATTTTCAAAAGACCAGATGAGTCTGTGTTTAAATGAAGTCATATAGCAGTGGATGTGACATAACAATTGTTGCCAACTCATAGGGAAACAGGCAAAAGCACAAAAGTTCACATTGAAGGTGCAGAAAGCAGGGGACTATCTTGAGTTATTCTATTCAAATCCAAGATTCAAAGTTCCTGGACTTCCCAAGAAGGCAGTCATAGAGACCACAACCCAGGGCTCATCTCTCAAACTACCAAGAACTCTGCAGGTGAGAACGTGCGATCTCATCTCTTCCAGAGAGTTCAACAGAAACACTCTGCAGTTCATCCATTTCTGATCTAAAAGTAGGGTTTCTGGTAGCCATCAGAAAACAAGGAAAACAAAACCAAAAACAGATTAATCAAGGAAACAGAAAACACATCATCCTTTCAGATAATTTTTTTTTCATAAATACACCCTTAGTTTAGCCTAGTCAGTGGAAATTTCTGAAGTGTGTATGTGTCTGTATGAACACAGTGTATTTTAAACTTTTTGGAGCTTATCCAGATATTTCAAATACTAATCCTAGCAGAATTTCCCTTTAAGGATGTCCTGCAGAGAATTTGTTATTCATAATTTTAAGTAAAAATTGACAAGGAGTGCTTTTTCAGACCAGTAGAAGTCAGCTATGTGCACATTACAAGACTTAGAGGAAACACAGGGACCCAACTATTTTCTTCTACAAAGTTGAAAAAGCTGCAGTTGGGAGGGATCCTCAGATAGTGCTGGTGGACCATTTCATTCTCTTTGGAGTTGACATACGCATATGTTGGAAGAAAAATAATCACATATTCTTTCATACTGTATAAATCACAGGAAGAAGAGGCTTTACAAAAAAGTGAGTTTTTCCCTTGCTAATGTATCCTTTGTGTTTGATAATATGTGTTTTATGGTATTTTGATGCCTTTGATTTTTTTTTAAGGACAAGAGGTTCTTTCTAGTGACTGCTTGGAAGAGTACTTTTGCTTGGCAAGTAAGTTGATAGCTTGAAATTTCTTAGCCATTTGAGCTGATGGTTTTAAAAACCATTTAAGCTAACTGTTATTGAATTTTATATGTTGAGCTTTTCTGATTTCTCATTTTGATGACATGTGTGGAGGCAACATAGTGGCCAGATAACGCTTTAGAATTGCCTCCTGAGATTTTGTAATAGTCTTAAGACACAGGGCACAGATTCATTGTTGTAAAAAAGATGGAAAATGGAATTTTGGAATTTTATTTGGTTTAATTTATTTGAATGAATAACATTATCACTTAGAGTATTTTATGACAGATTTTAAGAAAAAGGAGTCAATGAGATGTCTGCTATTTTCAGAAAAAATCTGGCTACTTTCCAGAAGCAGGCATACAATAATTCATAATCTAGGTTTCCTAAAATTGAATTAAAATGTCTGTGTGTCCAGCCTACATGGATATACAATATACTACAGCAATCTAAAGCGTTACTTATTGAAGCAAAAAGCATGCATTCCATATGTGCTAATGCTATTTTCTCTCACTATTTTTTTCATACTATCTTTGGTGTATGTTATCCATTTGAAAACCAAATACACCTCCTCAGCTGTCATTTTCGACTTCAGAAATGTGGGAACTAAAAAAGAATAGTTAACAAACTGTGTGATTCTTATACATAAAATGTAAGAAAATCCTGAAGTCATTGTAGCCATCATTTCACATCCACAATACTGTCGTGTGTAAATGCTAGCATTTTTATTAGCAAAGTATATGGATTAAAATTTAACACAATTATTACAAACATATGTATCATAGAAGATATTTCTTAACATATGTGTTGTGATATATGCCTAAAACTATAATCCAAATTGCTTGATGGCAAAGGTAAACTCTGATGTCTGTTTTCTACACTTGTTCTATTTATTCATTAGTTGCCAATTCTGGGACTGTTCTACCTAAACAAGAGTAGCAGATTTGTGTTTTAATGTAACACCACCTCACTGACAAGCTTACCTCTTACTTTTATTATACTTGCCAACAACATTTTGAGTAAAGCTGGATTAATTTGGGTGTCTACAGCAAGCCTAGAAACTTTTCTACTACAGTACTGTAAAGTGTTTATCTAGAACATTTTAGAGAAGCTTTGATTTTTTAAAAATATTTTTCAATCTAGAAAACACGATCTCTTTAGAAACAAAAACCAAATGCTTGAGTTCACACAGGAAGTTCTGAATCAGATGTGAGTTAAACAAACTTGCATTTCTGTGTTCTTGTAATTGTCTTTTTCCTCTCTGACTGTCATCGTTTTTCCTGGTTACCTTTGGGTCCCTGGAAGGGGTTATAAAGAGAAAGAAGAGGAGGAGGACTTCTCTCTGCCAAAACACCTCNTTACAAACATATGTATCATAGAAGATATTTCTTAACATATGTGTTGTGATATATGCCTAAAGCTATAATCCAAATTGCTTGATGGCAAAGGTAAACTCTGATGTCTGTTTTCTACACTTGTTCTATTTATTCCCATGTCACCATTAGTTGCCAATTCTGGGACTGTTCTACCTAAACAAGAGTAGCAGATTTGTGTTTTAATGTAACACCACCTCACTGACAAGCTTGCCTCTTACTTTTATTATACTTGCCAACAACATTTTGAGTAAAGCTGGATTAATTTGGGTGTCTACGGCAAGCCTAGAAACTTTTCTACTACAGTACTGTAAAGTGTTTATCTAGAACATTTTAGAGAAGCTTTGATTTTTTAAAAATATTTTTCAATCTAGAAAACACGATCTCTTTAGAAACAAAAACCAAATGCTTGAGTTTACACAGGAAGTTCTGAATCAGACGTGAGTTAAACAAACTTGCATTTCTGTGTTCTTGTAATTGTCTTTTTCCTCTCTGACTGTCATCGTTTTTCTTGGTTACCTTTTGGTACCCTGGAAGGGGTTATAAAGAGAAAGAAGAGGAGGAGGACTTCTCTCTGCCAAAACACCTCAGATACCCACAAAATGATCAACTTAAGCATTTATCTATCTCTACATCAGACTACTTTGTGATCACAGAAGCCCTTAAGAATCTGGTAGGATCAATGGGCCCTTTTTTCAGGAAATGAAACAAACCAAACCAGTGATGGGAAATCAAGGGCAAGCCAGTTAAAAATTTTGACATAGGCTTTGCCTTGGGAGCCCTTCCAAACTGTCCAAGTAATTTATACGGATTCCCTCCCCCATCTCTTTGGCCCTGCCTGAATAGCTCTGGCTGGCTGTTCCGCAGCCATCGCCGACTTTATCATTGTGATCTAAAAGTAAATTCACCATTTCCCTCTCCTGCTCTCCACCTTACTTCCTGTTGTGATTAGTTCAATATCCAAACACCATACATTGCTGTCATCCAATAAATGACACCACGATCCAACCAGTTGCTCGAGCCAGAAACTGGGGATGAACCAACTCCTACCCATCTCTCAGTTCATATCCTCAAAGAATCTCCAAGTTCTGTCAATGGTACCTCTTAGATTCACCGTCTCTCAGTTCCTATCCTCAAAGAATCTCCAAGTTCTGTCAATGGTACCTCTTAGATTCACCATCTCTCAGTTCATATCCTCAAAGAATCTCCAAGTTCTGTCAATGGTACCTCTTAGATTCATCATCTCTCAGTTCATATCCTCAAAGAATCTCCAAGTTCTGTCAATGGTACCTCTTAGATTCACCTACTTCCTTCCTTTATTACTACCACCACCCTATTTCACTCTGTCACCTTCTTTCACTCGGCTAACAATAGCTCTTTAACTGGCCCGCCTGCCTCTAGAGTCATCCTCTTCCACTGAAGCAAGAGTGATTGAACTAAACCAATTAGCTGAAAAACAAATTTGACTTTGCCAGTTCTTTACTCCAAACCTTTCCCTGATTCCACTTGCCTTAAGATAATGCCCAGCTTCCTTCTCAGGGAATTTCTTCTCAGAGAAGCAGTATAGATTACAGCAAATCTCCTCAAACTCAAAGGTGCTCAGAACCACTCCAGGATTTGTGTTAAAGTGCAGATTCTGGTTCTGTAGGTGTGGGTTGATGCTTGAGTTATTGCATTTCTAGCAAGCTCCCAGGTGATGCTGATACTACTGGTCCATGGACCACCCTGTGGAGCCAGGATCTGAATGTGCTTCTTCGTGCCAGGCTGACTAGAGCATCAACCCTACTTATGCCACTGGCTCCTTCTGTGAACTTAGAGAAGTCATGTAGTCTCTAGGTGTCTCATTTCTTTTGTCTGTAAGTGGAGATCATAATTGTATTAGTCTGTTTTGTGTTGCTATAACAGAAATACCTGAGACTGGGTAATGTATAAAGAACAGAGGTTTATTTAGCTTACAATTCTGGGACAGCTGCGTCTGGCACGGGCTTCCTTCTGCTTCTACTCATGGCGGAAAGTGGCAGGCTGCCGGCGGGTACAAACAGATCACATGGCGAGAGGAAGCAAGAGAGAGTGAGGGGGGAAGCACCAGGGTCTTTTTAAACAACCAGCTCTCACGGGAGCTAATAGAGTAAGATTTCACTCATTAATTCCCCCACCTAGGGAGAGCATTAATACACTCAGGAGGGATCCACTCCCATGACTCAATCAGTTTCCAACACTGCCACATTGGAGATCAGATTTTCACATGAGTTTTGGTAGGGACAACACATCCAAACTCTATCAATAATGGTGACTTTTTTCTTAGGTTCGATGTGGGAAATAAATGTGTTAATATATTAAAATTACTTGCAGCAATGCTTGGCACAGTGTTATTTAAGTGCTAGTTACTGTTATTACAAGTGAAGACTGAATAATTTAGCTCTACATTCTTCTCCAAATCAATTTTTACTATGCACTGACACACACACACTCTACTGCTCAGCCACACTGAATGACCTTCAGCATATTAAGAACAAGGCAAATGCCTCTCTTCTGACAGGCATCCCTAGGTACTCTTCTGCAAAGCACCCTGCCTCAACCACATAACACCTCAACCACTCTCATCTTTCAGGTCTCAGCTCAGGTGCCTCATCCCCTGGGAAGTAATGACTGACCACCCTCCATCCACGTCTACATCTGGTTCCAATTACGTGTATTCTCATACTACCGATGCGCCCTCATGGGCACACATTATAATCTCAAGTATTTATCTGGACCTCCTATAAGACTATATGCTCCATTAGAGCAAGGGTCTGTGACGATCACCACTGAATTTCTGGCATACTCCTACATACTCCTTTGTAGGTTGCAGGTAATCAGTAAAAAAATGAATGCATTTTATAGACACATTTCCAAAGATCTTTAAAATGAGAAACAGAGACAGGAAACAGAAAGCTTTAAGATCTGGTTTGAGAAAAGAGAAATACTGGTTATAAAAGGATGAGCTTTTCTGCAAATGCTGCCTCTGGATTGAATTGTGAACTCACTGGAAAGGAAATACCTAACAAGTACACACACACACACACACAGAGAGAGAGAGAGAGAGAGAGAGAGAGTGTCCGGCCTGTGCATTGGCAATTCCCAGCAAAGGGAGAAAACATGGGATCCACTTGGCAGTGCTTCTTTGCCCTGTTACTTATCAGCTAAGTCACTCAAGTGGAATAGAATGAGTGAGCCAAGGAAAGGACATTTTATGGGCCGGCCCGGTGGCGCACTGGAGAGTGCGCCACTTGGGAGCGTGGCGGCGCTCCCGCCGAGGGTTCGGATCCCATGTGGAGACCGGTTCCTGCTCACTGGCTGAGCGCGGTGCAGACGCAACACCGAGGGTTGTGATCCCGTTGCCAGTTCCCGGTACGGGCGTGACACCGAGGGTTGCGATCCCATTACCGGTCAGTAAAAAAAGACAAAAAGGAAAAAAAAAAAAAAAAAAAGAAAGGACATTTTATTCTCAACACTTTCAAAGAGAAATCCCTTTAAAAGGCAACCATAGAAACCTGTGGGAATGAGAGGTTCTCTCAAATGATCGTTCATTCAAAAACTCATTCTTGGTCTGTTTTAAACTTAAATAATCAATGAAAATTGTTGTCATAAAAAGTAAGAGAGATTTTTATGAATATGTCATCCATCTACCTTCACAGAGTGGTCTTCAATTGGCCGAAAAGAAAACAGTGGAATAAATATATTCACAGCAATGTGTAGTTGAGTTTTCAAAGCTCTGACATATAAAAATAGTTTTATATATGACCCTCTATTATCCAAGTGTGGACGAATGCTGCCCTCCGCTGTGGCCCCTGAAGCAATTCCAGCAGTACTTCCCAACTGGAGTCCACACCCCTTGCAATGCTACTTCACAGCTGTGTGGACAGCCCTCTGCTTAGGAACTTACCTCACCTTTCCTTTGAGACTGCCTTTTATTCAACCTTCAAGGCACAGCTCCAGAAGAAGCTCTACCTAAAGTTTTCTAGAAATTTCCTGAAATTCCAAGAGCACCCTGTGCACACCTCCAAGTATTTCCACATGACCTCTCTCCCTCCTTCTCTCACTTCCTTCCATCCATAAACATTTAGTGAGTGCTCAGTATGTGCTGGTAATACGCTAGACATCAGGAATCTGGTGAAGAACATAGTATCAGCCCTGCATTTTCTACTGAGCAAGAAAGACAGTTAACTAGAGATGAAGTGTACTGTGTGTAGTAAAGTATCAAAAGCTATGAACACATGCAGCCAGGGTCCTAATCTGGTAGAAGAGTAACGGAGTAAAGAAATTATGTGTGTCTTTTCTCCCATGCCAGCACATAAGCCTTTCACCAGTAGAGACATGGTCTTACCTTCACTGCCAAGCACCATGATGGCCCAAAGTTGGCACTCAAAAGGTTTTCACAGAAACTACAGAACTGAGGTACATATGTTCAGAGAGCTGCTTGATACTGTCGGGTTTAAAGTGAAAGAGACAGACAGGCAGATGCCAGACTGTGAAAGGTCTCCAATGCCATGCTAAGGAGCTTGGATTATGAAGGTCACTGAAAGGGGGTGATTCGAAGACAAGTCATTTAAAGACTCTTTATTTATCAAAAGGGAAGGGAATGGTTGTTTAACCTTAAAACTTTTAGATTATATGGCCAAACATGAGACTTCTTTCTTCTTGCATTCATTCAACACATATTTGCACCAGGCTCTCTTTTAAATGCCGGGGACACAGCCCTGAACGGGACAGGAAAGGTCTCTGCTCTGTTGGATACACTGGCGTGTCTTAAGAATTCACACATGGAGTGATGTTTAGGATAAAAACTAAAATAACACTCAATTGTTACCAATATTTATCAACTAATACCATGAACATTTGGTTTCCAAAGGAATGGAAACACATTCCCCCTCCCCTTCCTTATACACAGAATTAGCATAAAAACCTGAGATCGACATATTGTGTTTCCAAAGCTGTAAACATACATCTGCTGAGTGAAGGCTGCAAGTACTTTGGCTACAAATACTTTCCTCTGACAGATGCTGAGAACCAACTTAGCCTAAATCTCTGACACTAAAAGCAGCTAAAAATTAAATTAAACTTGGCTTTAAATATCGAATGATCACCCCCTATCACCACTATCACCAACAAATTTTAAACAAAGAGTAGCTTGTAATTACTTATCAGTGTTATCACCAAAGTGCTACCTTGTGTCTTTTAAAATCATATTCTGCTAGGAGGTAGATTATTTTGCTTCAGGCATAAATACTGGAAAAAACTAGTTAACACCAACTCCTACTCCCCAACCCCAACCCAAACATCCTCCCCCCCACACTGCCCCCCCCACAAGTATTCACATATTCACAAACACCCCTGCCACACACATACACACATCACTACCTCGGTTTTTTAGGTGAGGATCCAGAAAATAAAGCCAAATGTGGTTCTGGGCTATTCTTTCCAACCTTCATAGTAATGTGGTAATAACTGTAGTAAACAAAAACAAAAAGAAGTTGAGTTGCCTTGAATGTAGGAGGGGACGTGTACTTTCTTTTGAAGATAATTGTTTAATTTTGTACAGCTAGAGGCAGCTTGGCTTCAGGCATGGAATGAGCCTCTTTGTCCATGCATATGAAGCTGTTACCTGCTCAGCAACTAAAACCTGGAGTGACAGATGCGGATAAGAAGAGGGTTTTCATTGTTTTCTATGTTTGAAAAATCACAGGAGTAACCAGTCATTTCAAACAAGCATTTTCCCCATTTCTATATGGAAAAACAAAACAAATAGCTTCTTTTAGGAGCCTGGAAACATGCATTCTGGTTGAAGATTCTTACTAACTACTTTGTCAGCTTTAAAAAAAAAAAAGTCAGTTTGCCTCTCTAAATTCAGTTTTTTCACTTGGTAAGAGAAGAACAAACAACAGAATTTCAAATTCCCTCCCAGCTCCTAGATTTAGCTCATCTGTGAAAACGGGCTTGGATCAGAAGTGTGCTATTATAGGGAAGGAAAATTAACGAAATGACTGCGGCACTCAGAGGCTTTATCTCTAAATATCTTACATCGTATTAATGGGACACTCCTTTTTCCTGAGTTTCCCTACCATTCTTCTCTCTGCTCTTTTCCTCCTTTCTCTTTCTCCTTATTTCTCCTCCTCCTCCTTGTTCTAATGTTTGAAATTAATTTTTAGTGAACTATTACAGAAAATGCAAGTTGGTTGTAAAACTAATTTATTGCAGGGTAGAAGTTAATTCTTTCCTTCTTCTTGAGAGCACAGGATCATACAGAACACAGCTGAGAAACAAGTTGTGCAAAATGACCTAAGTGG
>NW_007727681.1:37530-52863 GCF_000696425.1 Galeopterus variegatus
GACTGCGGCACTCAGAGGCTTTATCTCTAAATATCTTACATCGTATTAATGGGACACTCCTTTTTCCTGAGTTTCCCTACCATTCTTCTCTCTGCTCTTTTCCTCCTTTCTCTTTGTCCTTATTTCTCCTCCTCCTCCTTGTTCTAATGTTTGAAATTAATTTTTAGTGAACCATTACAGAAAATGCAAGTTGGTTGTAAAACTAATTTATTGCAGGGTAGAAGTTAATTCTTTCCTCACTCTGGAGAGCACAGGATCATACAGAACACAGCTGAGAAACAAGTTGTGCAAAATGACCTAAGTGGTGATAAATGTAAGATCGTTTTTAAGTGGGTCATCTAAACTGGCATCTAATTTTGGCTGATCATAAATCTCTTTCACTTCTGTTTAACAACTTGGTTATCCAGGCTAAAAAGACGCTTGTTAAAATTCATTTGGATTAGTAATGTGGGAATTTTCTATTAACTTTTATTCAATTTTTAAAAAATTTTTCTAAAAAGACTAGCTGTATAAAGACCTTTTTGGGACTTACATTTTCCACATCTGTGAAATGAGAACTTGAGACTCACCTACCTCTTCTAGTTCTTGCACTCTGTGGTCAAGAGCAAGAGAGTCACATGAAATGATTTGTCCTTTTATTTCCGTTAAGGTTTTACTTAACTTTTGAAATAAGCAACTCATGCATTTGGAACAAAATTCCAAGGGTAAAAAAGGCTATTCAGTGAAATAAAAGACTAGCTACTTTCCCGTGTCTTCATCACACTGTTTCTGTGGTTTCTTCAAGAGTGACTCTAGGTATTTCTAAGTTAAATGTCGGTTGGTGGGAAGCCAAGTTTTGTTTCGCTTGGTACCAAATATTACAGCACAATTAGGATTAAAAAAAAAGTATGTATTTTTAAGTTTTTGTCATTTTCTGTCTCTCATTACTTCATTTCCTATGCTTTCCTCTTCATCAATGTTTGTATTTGTATAACTCATAATAGTTTTTAAGGTATTTCAATATGTTTTATCTCATTTGCTCTAAAACACTGTCTATGCATATGATTTCTAATATTCTACCTTGCAAGGCCGATTATAAATGTCTTGGTTTTACCACAAAATGTATTTAGATACTGTGAAAATGCCTAATAGGATGATGATAATGGAATGGTATTATAAAGTGTTTCTGTGACCTATTCCAAAAAATCATGAAAATTGTTTACTGAGAGTTAAGAGTTTGGAGGTGGATCTGAAACTTCATGCATATGATAAGGGTCACATATACCTTAGGGCCAGCATATGTTCTCCTTATCATATGGACTCTGTGGTGGGCTACTGGGCTTTGCAGAAATGCCTGGAGTTGGGGCATCCTGAGGTCTGTGAATGGCTAGGGAGAGCTTCTGTTTCCAAAGGTCTAGCCCTCCCTTCCCCAGCCCTCTGCAGACTCCACGAGAGTATAAAGGCTACAATGGACACTATTTTTGAAAACAGAATTAAAAGGTCTAAAGAGACAGCAAATCTTTCCTCTGCACCTACACCCATCAGCAAAACTGCCGGTAGACTTTCAGAGAGAAGGATACTTATGTCTTTGGCTTGGCTTACCAGTTCAGAGGAAAAGGAATAACGTATCTGGAGACTTCTCCCCAGAAATCAAGGAAACAGTGCTTACCACATTCTAACCTAGAGGGCTTCTAGTCACCAAGGAATCACAGTGATGCCTCCCAACAGAAAATTCCAAGGTTGGAGGTGCTACAGCACATATTCTTGGCCTTGAGCTATTGTCACTTTCAATAAAGTAAGAATCCTTTAAATATTAAAATTACTATCAGTTTTAGCCAGGACATTTTCAGCTTTTCTCTCTCTCTCTCTCTCTCTCTCTCATTTTATTTTTTATTTTTTTATTTTTTTGGTGGCTGACCAGGTTCAGGGATCTGAACCCTTGACCTTGGTGTTAATAACACCATGTTCTAACCAAAAGAGCTAACGGGCCAGCCCTATCTTTGACATTTTTAGAGATCACTTAATAAATGTTGGGTACTGCTTGTCTCCAATCAGAGTGCAGGAATGAGTAGGACATAATGCTGGCTCTCAGCTTATATTTTGGTTACAAGAGATACAAGCTCTAAAACATTTATAATACAAGATAGAATATGAAAAATAACTAGAAAAAGGCAAAGGGCTTTCTTTAAACATATTATAATACTACAATTTATAAATGTGCCCTCATAAATCCTAGAAATGAAAAGGGTTTGAGCTAGAGGTAAAACAGAACATGTTGGCAGGCTCTTCTTACTTTGAAAGGCCCAGAAATGAGCTTTTCTTTCATCCTTATGTTTTACTAATTGTGAGAAGATTACAAACCAACAGAATCTATAATACAAATTAATGCCAGGATACATGAAAGCCAATATATTATATGGTTAAACTTGGTGTAATCTCAGGAAAGAATTATGCAATTGATGGTGAAATCTTATTTATTGCTCTTAGTTGAATGACCAAAAGTTCTTCCTGAATAATTGTTTAACTGGAGTTGTCGTTTAGGTAAATCATGAATTTTAAAAACTGCTTTATAGGCTCTATTAGATAAGAATATGAGTATATAACCTGATCTGTCATTTCATATTGGCCACCTCCCAAATAACACTCTTCATTTTATTGGACAGTTTCGAATATTATTCATGTATTACCAGAATAGAAACTGTTTATTTCTTATATTTGAGAACATATTTGTCTTAAAGAAGATCATAGAAAATAATTTTTATTTGATTCTTCTACATTATGAGAATCATGTATTTTTAATTTTTCAATATTATGTAGAGTTAAGATGAATTGACTGGATTGTGCTGATTGGAGTACTCTGTACAGTTCTAAATTCCTGGATCCAGGATTATTAACCTAACCTGCTCTCAAGCCACTGTTTAAATTGAATATATTTGTCATCAATTTAAGGTGACTTAATGAGTAAGGATTAATTTTTCTCATCACTTGCTATTGAAGGAAATTAAAGTTTATTTTAAAACATCCAGGAAAATTAAATAGCCATCTTGGTTTTATAGTGACCAATTTACAATCTCTTCACAATACATTATATTAAATTCAATAACAGAAAAAGAAAGATACAAAAGGTACTGTCCTTCCTGTCTGATAAAGGATACCCCTCCAGACCATGGCAAATTTTTCATGTGGTCTTATGCCCTAAACCTGGCCCTGTGGGGGTTACTCAGCAGATTAGTGTGTGTTATAAATGTCGCCTGGGTTACAGGTTTGGTCCTTCCTCAGTAGACTTAGTTTCTACACTGGAAGATCATATTTCCTGCTAGATAAGCTTGCCTTTGTCATTGGATGTAAGGGAAAGCAGGTAGAAACAGTGTTTAGTAGATGGAGCTCTCTTCCCACTGCTGAAAACAGTAACTGCTAGTAGTTAATGAGCGTGATGAAGAAGATACTGTCCAAATAGAAATGAGGAATGAAGGGAAGAAAACAACCTGGCACGATTAATCAATACCCTTAAGGAATTTTATAGAGTACTTGTTGAACATTCCTAGAAGCATAGAGAGATGGAGGGGAATACTTGTCAATTTATATTAAATTTGTAGTATCCTTGTAGACTTCAGCTATCGGAAACAGGGTTGATTCGGAGATTCATATACAAGAAACATTTATCTTGCTCCTACCATGTGCTGAGCCTGTGCTAAATGTTTTCAGAAAAAATCTTTTAATTCTGTTCTTGTTTATATCAAACTTTGGCACTAAATCTGATCCTCAAAAAAGCCTTTGAGAAAACCCTGAGGCAACCTAGGAACTGTTTCCAGAAGAAGAACAGAGCAAGTTTGCAAGGGCAGACTTGACTTATTGTGGTTCATCTGGGGTTAAAATTGTAAAGGCAAGCCTAATAATGGGTTTAAAAGCAGAAAGTTGGGATCTGGATAGACAGAGAACTAGATAGCCCAGTTTCATCTTTAAAGGCAATACTCTTTTTGTCTTGAAATTTTTCTTATACCCCTATGAGAAAAAAAAACCCTAACAAGCAAGTATGGTATTAAACCTATGTATTTTTAAAGAGTATACTTATGCATGATCATGAACTATATTTTGCCTCGGTTTCAGCAGTAGTTGCCAAAATTATATGATCTGAATGTAATTTGTCCAAGAAAATCATATGAAGCACATTTTTCGTTGTTAGTATCCACAGAACAAATAAAACAGATGGAAAGCTCTAGTCAGCTCTTTGCTTCATGGGAGAGTAGTTCATCAGCTCTCAGGGGAATTTGTGTTCGACCTCCCCACACAAGACATTCAGCTTCCAACAAACTGGGCTTGCAGATATGTCCCTAGAGACTAATATCAAACATTCCACCACAATTCTATGATGCTTGTTTTAGGTTATTTTTGATTGATGGCCTCAAGTTATGGCTTTAGTTATTTTTAAGATTGTTTGTTGAGTTTTTTAAAAGTAACATTTGAGTGGGGGAAGAAAATAACCTCCTTCTTCAAAATGGGAACTACACTTATAACTGCACATTTTCCATCAAACCAAGTACACCTATAGCTGACTTACCCATGACTTTTCCATTCTTATACCTACCTTGATCCTTGAGTGGGATCTTAAGCAGCTAATACAGTTCTAATTTCATAGTTAAAGAGAGTAAGGGCCAGAAAAGTTAAATGGATTTCATAGCAGTGGACAGATTAGATGCTAGTGTTAAAACAACCAAGATCAGGAATCTGCAGATTCTTATTCCTAACACAATACTTTTCTTAGTATGTATATCTTTGGGTACAAAAAATAAATAAGTACACACAGATCTGCTCAACCTCAACGTCAGAACCAGGGAGGGGAAAGAAAGAAAAACCTAAAAGTAAGCCTATTTACTAGTTATTCTAACACCTTCATTGTTTTAAAATAAAACTGTGGATTTTAAATTTCTCTGATGTAGAACTTATATTTATCCCATCTGTCCTAGTTTACACAAACTAATAATAAACTTGGAAGATTTATCTTTTTCATACATCTCCTTTAATTCCCCTAAATTTTGTCAAATTCAGTCATTGATTACTGTTGAGCTAGGACTGGGTCTGGAGCTCACAGACCCCTCAAGCCCATTCACAGACTGGATCACAAACCCTTCATATGTCAGGCTGGGTCACCAGACCCCTCTCACACAGGTCTATGAGCTAGCTAACTGGCAAACAGGTCCTTGGAAGCTGTAGATTGGAAAGCATGGCTGCGCAAAGCGGTAGACACCTGAGGCAGACGCCAGTCAAGGTGGCGGCACAGTGCATGCACTAACTCCACACACACACACACACACACACACACACACACACACACACACAATTTGTTTACTGAACCACCCCCAACTGGCCCCAAGGCAAGGGGATCTGATTAAATTATTCTATTTTCCCAACAATACACCCCTTCAGGGTCCCTCACCATACAATCTATGCATTCAGATTCTTCTGTAATGTTCCCTTAGCGAGGATAGACAACCCTTACATTCACATATTACACATTCCATCCCAATCCCCAAAGTCTCCAGCTCGTTGCAGCACCAATTCAAAAGTCCAAAGTCCAAAGTCTCGTCTGAGACCAAAAGCAAAAGTCCTTCCAGCCATGAACCCGTAAAGAGTCAAAAACAAGTTTATCTATTTCCAAGATACAGTGAACAGACATTGGGTACACATTCCCATTCCAGAAGGGAGGAATGGAAAGGAAAAACAGGCCTATGAGCAAATCCAAAACCCAAACAGGGCAAATGTTAAGCACACTGGGGCACCTGGACCCCTAAAGCATTGGGCAACCTCACTCCTACAGCTCCGCCAGGTGCAACCTATTGAGCTGTCTTGGTGCCTACAGCTTTTCCAAGCTAGCACTGCACATTGCCAGCAGCCCCACAGTTCTGGGCTCCTGGTGGCAGTCCCACCATCCTGGCCCCACTAGACATTTCTTCAGTGGGGATTCTCTGGGGGCTCTGACCCCACTTTTCTGCTCCACATTGCTCCGTAGATGACCTCTGCAGCAGTTCCACCCCTGCAGTAGGTCTCCACCTGAGTCCCCCAGCTTTTTCATACATCTTCCAAAATCTAGGTGGAGGCTGTCATGCCT
The DNA here is from genome assembly GCF_000696425.1 of Galeopterus variegatus. Lineage (NCBI taxonomy): Eukaryota > Metazoa > Chordata > Mammalia > Dermoptera > Cynocephalidae > Galeopterus > Galeopterus variegatus. Next base: position 43,616 of record NW_007727681.1, read on the forward strand.
CCGCTGTTCTCACATACTGCCAGCTTGCAAACTTAACATAACATGAATGCCACGAAGGTTTTTAGCTTTTGCTCTTCAGAAGTGCTGAGGCAGGATTGCTCTAGCCAGAGTGGCTGGGATAAAGGGAGTAGTTTGCCGAGGGCAGCAATGCCCCAGGTCTGTCCTCCGGGACAGCTCAGTCCTCCTAGGCCTCGGGGTCTATGTTGGGTGGGGTACCCATCCAGACTTCTCAAGTGCCTTTAGGGCTTTTTCCCCACTGTCCTGGTTCTTAGCATCTAGCTGCCTCACCGCCAAGATAATGTCTTTAGCAAACAGTTTATCTGCTTCACCCTTGCATTTTTCTCTTGCTCTTGGCTTCTTACCTCATGGCCAGGCTACAAATTTTCCAAATCTTTATGCTCTGCTTCCCTTTTACATTCTGGCTTTTGAATTACTTCAATCAGCTTGGCTTACACCAGCTATTCACTCAGTCTCAGGCAGTTTTGTAGTGTTCACCCACAATTCAAACAGCTGCACTTTTCCAGTCCATCAAGGAGTGGATGCCCTGCCCCTGTGTATATCTGCTGCTCTCCTGTAACTGCTGCCACTGAGACAGGCACATAGTAAAGGAGACTAACTTTTCCACCTTTTCACCAGGTGAAAACATACTTGAAATTCTTCAGGGGCACCCATCCTTGGGTCTTTTGCCCATCTGCATGTGGCACTCTTTTCTCAGGATTATACGGCACTCAGCTGGCCATTGGGTTGAAGTGGCACCCTCTGAGCCTTTTGCCTTCAGACAAATGCAACATGCATTTACTACATTGTCTCTAGAGCACGTTACACCATCCACCCCTAGCTCTCATAGTTGTAGCAGCCAGGGGCTCTCCCTGTTTCTGCTGCTTTACTGTCTCAATTTCTCATGCACAACAGGTCATGCCTAGAGTCACATGGTTTACTCCAACTCACCACTGGGCTGGTCTTCTCTGGTGTGAGAGGCAGCAGTGGCCAGTCTCTACACATCATCCTCCAGGACTTTTATCTGTGTTTCTAACAACTTGGCTTTCTACTGCAAATCTCGATCAGTTTGCAGCATAGTGAGCAGTAGCCAGTCTCTGGTCAGCAGAAAAGTGGCCACTGGTCACCACATGCTCAAGGACAGCCACATCTCCTCCCCTTCCCAAGGGGTTATCCATTGTAGTACCTGATCTATGCTGCCTTTCATTATAGCATGCAGCAACCAGATCCCAGTCAATAGGAAGGTGGCCATAGGGCACAGCATATTCACAAGTAGCCACACTTCCTCCTTCTTCCAAGGGCTTTCAGCTCCTGTACCTGCTCAGAATCCTGTCACAGACTATGCCAATTGTAAAGCTGGGCTAATGTCGGAATCCTGCCATTGTCACCAGTTGTCAGGCTCTTTTACCTGCGCATAATCCTGCCAACTGGGCCAATTGTCAAGCTAGCGCTGAGTCTGGAGCTCACCAACCCCTCAAGTCCATTGTCCAGACTGGGTCACAAACCCTTCACACACCAAGCTAGGTCCCCAGACCCCTCACATGCCAGGCTGGGACACCAGACCCCCCTTACACTCAGGTCTATGAGCTAGGTAACAAGCAAAGAGGTCCTTGGAAGCCATAGGTTGGAAAGCATGGCTCCGTGGAGCAGCAGATGCCTGAGGTAAATGCCAGCCAAGGTGGCAACACCACGCATGCACACTAACTCCACCCCCCCACACACACACAAACACAATTTATTTACTGAACCACCCCCAACTGGCCCCAAGGCAAGGGGACCTGATTAAATTATTCTATTTTCCCAACAATTACACCAACATCACATTAGTTAACATCATAGACCCCAGTAGAGAATGACCTTGCAATCCTGGTAAAGGTATGGCAATCTCCGAAGTCATGCACAGGCCCAGAAAGGTTGGTGCACCTTGCAACAGAGAATTGAAGTATCTAATTAAACAGTTGAAAAATGGTTTAGTGGAAGTTCATTGGTGCCCCAAGTTTAGAGAAAAACCCTTTCATAATGTCAACAGATTAACCGCTTCCTTCTGCTGTTTCTTGGATATCATCCTTAGCTGGTATTCAAGGGGCACGTGAGTTGTCTTCTTCAGCCACCCTCGCAGACTCCCTGCCATGCCTTTAGGCTTCTTCTTCTTTCCCTAACCTTTACTCTCAATCTTTTCATGTATTTACCACACATATGAGGGTATTTCTAAAAGTTTGTGGAAAAATAGAATTAAAAGATAATATGAATCTTTCCATGAATCTTTGAAGTACCTTTGTATTTTGGATATGAATCAATTCACTATTTGAGTGAACATATAATGTGCAAATTCTTAACTCTTTTATACTTGAGCCTTTGTCCTTTATCCTATTGATAGAATCCTCCTTGTATTTTGGATATGAATCAATTCACTATTTGAGTGAACATATAACGTGCAAATTCTTAACTCTTTTATACTTGAGCCTTTGTCCTTTATCCTATTGATAGAATCCTCTTTGTACATGTGTTTTCATTAGTATGCATCCTGGACTCCAAGTTCTTCTAGAACAGGAAGTTTCTCATGTATTCATTCATTCAATCATAAAGCATTTACTGAAATCCTGTGTCTCCTGAGATCCACAGATGGAGTAAGCAACATCCTTACCTTTGAGGAGCTAACAATCCAGTGAGACAGACACACATAGGACAAAATATCTGTTACAAAATGTAGCAAGAGAAAGATAGACATAAGTATGAACTAATCAGAGAAACTCCTTTCTCCTGAGAGATATGAGAAAGCTACAGAGAGAATTTTAACTGGACCTTAAGTGATGAGGAGGCTCATCAGGTTGGACAAGGTAGATGGGCTACATGGAGAAGTGCATTAGAGACAGAAGAAAAGACGTGTGAAGGTTCAGGGCATAAAAGGACATTGTGTGTTTGAAGAATAGAGAGTCATTGGTGGAAGTGGCTCTAAAGCCTAGGTAGGCGATGTGTGTCTTGGAGAATGCAAGGGCTGGGAAAAGGCTGGACATAGTGAGAAAAGTAGAGCAGAGAAGGGAGTAAAGCATCTCTATGCTAAATAATTGAGTTTAGATTTTATTTTATAGTCAAAAAAAGAGCTGCTGGAAGTTTTTCATCAGGGCAAGAAGGTAATCAGTTGAGTCTAAGAAAGAGTTTTCTTAAGCGCTGTGGAGGATGTTCTGGATCTCCCCAGGGAAATTGAGTTTATTATTAGAGAACAAAGCCATGTAATAGAAATGTGTTTGGTTCCACTCAACAGAGTAAGAAATCCTTAATAATATCCTCAGTTCGATGTAAGCCACTATGCTCCTATCAGAGATATGAGAAAGGACTAAGCTAAGATTTAAAGGATATTTCTTAGGTGGAATCAATAGGATGTGGGACCCAATAAGCATGCGTAGGGAGTGCAGGGAGGGGAAGAGAGTGAGGGAAACATTTACCGTAGGAGACTGGGTATATTGTAGAACCATGTACTGTACATGGTTTCTATAACCATTTATAGAGGATAGTGCATTATATCTGCTCAATGAAGCTTCAAAAATGCTGTAGACTGCCCATCAGCCACCTGTCTGCCCTTAGAGCAATGATTCAAAGTAAAATCCTAAAGAAGAAAATAGCCACAGGTAAATCCAGTTAAATCCAGAATCAAATTAAGATTGTTAATCCAGTTGCTGTCTCCATCCAAGTCCTGCGTATCAATCAGACAAGTTTCAAAGACTTCAACATTTTGCCTAACATTTCCCCCGAGCATTTTAATATTCCTAACACCATTTAGATTTAAATTCTTTCAAGGTTTTCCCTAAAGAAAAGTGGAAATAAATCTATTTTACCGAATCAATGAAAGATCTGAATGGACAATTGGGATAGTTGGGTAGCATTCTCAGATGAGCATAGATGTATTCATGCAGGTAAAGCTACTGTCAATATCCAGATGAAAATTAAGCCAGAACACCCACCAAGCTTTAAATTAAAAAACAGTGCACTTTTACATATGTACTAAAGTAATGGTTATGAAATTGTTTGCATCTACTTAGTAAAACATGCAATTCATTAAAGATTGAATTAAAAGATTGTATTAAAGACTGAAGTAATCTTAAATAGCCTTTACTATATATCCTCTATTTTAAGACACATAATGTGATTATTTTATATATTACCTATTTCCATAGGGAACAAAAAAAAGCTATAATCATATTAATGCTGTAACTTATAGTTGGTATTTAGAATAAAAGATACATGGTAATTCAACTCCCTCAAATTATGCACAAAGAAATAAAATTTCTCAAAAACACATCAACATAGAGCCATTATTGGAAACCAAAAGGCCAAATTTATATCCCAGTGCATTTCAACTCCACCATAAGAAAGTAAAACTCCTCTTCCACTCATTTTTTTTTTTTTAAAGATGACTGGTAAGGGGGTCTTAACCCTTGAATTGGTGTTGTCAGCACCACTCTCTCCCAAGTGAGCCACAGGCCAGCCCTATCCACTCATTTTTTAAAAGACCTTTAATAAATAAAACATTCCATATACAGAAAAGAATACTTATAATATATATGCAAAGTAAAAGAAATAACAATTTGGCTTAAGAAAACAAAAATCCTGTAAATACTCAAAGCCCTCTGTGCAACATCCCAATCCTCTGTTTAACTCCAGAAATTAGATAATCTTAAATTGCATCTTGAATTTTGTACTTATCATCACCATACTTTAAAAATAACTTTAACATAGTTATAATTCCTAATAATCAACTTTGGCTGCTTTTGAACTTTATGTAAATGACATCCTCTTGTATTTACTCTTTTTCAACTTGCTTGTTTCACTCAATATTATAAAGTTCTTTACAGAGAAGGGTACCTGCAAGTTGTCTGTTTTTATTGCCATATGACAATATATTGTATGACCATACATTTATTTATTTACCCATTTTTCCTTTGATGGACATTCAGACTGCTTCTTGACACAGCTAGTATAAACTATGCTGCTATGAGCATTATACATGACCCTTGCAAGGTTTTCTCAAAGTTTATGCACTGACAGGTAAAATTGCTAAGTCATATGAAAGGTATGAAACGTTCAACTTTACAATGTAACGAAAAATTATTATTCAGAGTGGTTTTATCTATCCATCTTGCCTTCTCATTTTCAGTGTGTGACGGTTTCTGTTACCTTTATCCTCATCAACATCTGATATTGTCAGAATTGTTAATGTTTTGTTTTTTTTTTTACCTTGTGGGTATAAATGAATTTTGTTATGCTTTGCTGAATTTGTATGGTTATAACACTTCTATTTTTAAGAAACTCTGTTTGTACATATTCATATCTCCATAGTTAAATGATAGACTTCATAAAAATGAGAACTGAAGTTTTTTTTAATTGTACATACTTATGGGGTATAATTTGATGTTTCGATACACATGTACATTATATAAAGATGCGTTGGAATATTTAGTGTATTGATCACCTTATGCATTTATCATTTCTTTGTGGTGAGAACATTCAAAAGCCTCTCTTCTAGCTATTCTATAATATACAATACATTTCTGTTAACCACGTCACCCTAGTGTGCAATAGAACACCAGCATGAGAACTGAATTTCTTAGTGTATTTTTTCCATCCAAGATGAGACTAAACTTTCAGTTTGGTCTCTTATCTCAAATTATATTCTCTATTACTAAGGTAGGAGCTAAACCAGGAGAAGCTAGACTTCTTGAGGGCAAGGAGTTCAAATATTACTGAGTAAACAGTAACTGTTAACCTGAACTAAAGCCTGCTCACACTGTACCGTCCACTATAAATGTACAATAACAAGGTTTTGAGATATTTATCTAACTCTGTTCTCACCCTACCAACTCCCTGATGTTGTTTTTACAAAATAGAACAGAATAATTAAGAAGTGACTTTCTTCTTTTAGAAACTGAAAAAACATGGCCCATTTTGTTAAGAATTTTCAATGGAGCAAGGCCAATCATGGTTAGGATGGGGTTGGGCAAAGGACCACCTGGTCTTATGTTTATATTTAGATTTCTGACCTGATATTGTAATGTTGTGTTTAAAGTGTTGTTTAAAATAAACATTTGAAGTATTACCAATTTTGTCATCCCTTTTGTTGTTTCTTCATTTTATAATATACTAAAAGCCGCACAAAATGGAAGTACCCTGGAAATTCCCAGCCTCTGAGAGGCTGTGTTTCATGGTGTGATTATATACATCTAAAACTAAGCAAACTAAAAAATAAAATAAAATAAAATAAAACTAAGCAAATATTGATAATAAAAATGACATTTTCCATTTTAATTGATGAAAGCTAAAGGTGCATACCTGATTTCACTATTGGGAGATAAACACATAATCACTGTAATGTGAGTAAAACTTTTATTTTAAAACCTTTAAAGGGAATCAGATCTATTTTCCTACTGTTTCTAAGTACTCAGTAACCCTTCAAGTGTGTTTGTATTCACTAGGAAGGGACATTTCTGTGGAATTAATCAAATAGGGAATTCAATGTTACTTGCAAATAATTTTGGCCATGTTCCATTGGGAACTTTCTAGTCTGAATTTTCATCTATCCTGGGAAAAGACCCACATGTTCCAAATCATCAGTCTTTTCTCTACTTATTAGTGAAGAACAATATAGCAAAAGTGCTATACACAGAATTAGTAACAATGTATATTCACCAAGGCACTCTGCTGGGAAATTTATGCCTGAAATAAGAGAAAGCAAAATGTGTGATAATAATAGATCAAATGTAGTAAATACAAACTAGCATCAAAGATACAGTAAAAACCATTGTAATAATTAACTGGTCTTCTGATTTTGCTAAATTAAAAAAAAAAAAATCTAGACGGGAGAATTAGAAAATATTCACAGTTCCTGATATATTTCAGTAAGCTGCTGGGAAATTTATGCCTGAAATAAGAGAAAGCAAAATGTGTGATAATAATAGATCAAATGTAGTAAATACAAACTAGCATCAAAGATGCAGTAAAAACCATTGTAATAATTAACTGGTCTTCTGATTTTGCTAAATTAAAAAAAAATCTAGACGGGAGAATTAGAAAATATTCACAGTTCCTGATATATTTCAGTAAGCCCAAAGATGACAAATCCCATTTTCCAAGGAAGATCATTGCTCCTGCTTTTGTTAACAATGAAAAATTGTTCAGGAAAAATAAGTTCTAGTGGCGCACAGCAGTGCTAGGCATCTACAATTAACAATAACTTATTGCATGCTCTCAAATGGATAGAAGAGAGGAGCTCAAATGTTCTCATTACAAAGAAATTATAAATTTATAAATTAAATTAAAATTATAAATTATTTTTGATGATGAATATGCTAATTACCCTGATTTGATCATCACACATGGTATACATGTATTGAAATATAACACTGTAAACCATAAATATGTACAAGGTTTCATTTAAAAAATAAATTCCTTAAAAAAAACCCTTTTGGTAGGTATATGTTTTGTTCCTTAATGGTTTTCCTAAATTTACAAAATCATCAGAATACTTATCCTGTCCTTGGCTTTATTAGTTTTTCAGTCTATAAGGTGCTGCTGCCATTATTCATGCTATACATGCTAGTTTAGCTGTAAAGCCTGAAGAAGCCTATAGTTGTTTTCTACCATTAGTGGTTTTACATCTGGACAATTGCTCAACAGTAGACACAAGGACCTAGCATTTGAACTGAATTCTGCCTGCTGAGGAGTTTTATTAGGTCAGCTGGGTGTGGGACATTTATATGGAGATGTCAAGGAGCCTAAAACTAGCAAAAAACAGAGATTTTGGAGTAATCAGAATTATTTGGGGTGGTTGAAGCCACAGGTAAAGAGGATGTCTCAAGGAAGAGTGTACGGTACAGGAAGACCTTAGAAAATGACAATGTACTTGATTATTAATGTCTATTTAAGTTCGGGTAAAAAAGATTGTTGTTCTTTCCATCAAACTCTGCCTCTGGAATTCTCCAGCAAGATAGTAAGTGAGGATCAGACAGTGAAAGCCCTAGCGACAGTTCATAGTTAGATCCTTAAGATGAAACCATCCTATTTCAACACATATCATATTCTTTTTGAATTTCACATTGGCTCATGATGAATACAAGATGTTTTTCACAATCTGGCTGCTGGCTTGATGCATTTTTTTAGCAAAACACACAAGAACTGCCATTGTGAATACAAGCATAATTTCCTAAATTGGATTTTTGCTTAAGAAAATGTAAAGTAATTCAACTGCTTTGTTCACATTGTACTGAGGCTTTATCATCTATCTTATAATGAAAATTTTGCTTTTCTATACATGAATCATTTGCTTATTCACAGGATCAAACCAAAATGACAACTGCTCAGTTTAATTGTCAGTACTGCACAGCATCTCTTCTTGGGAAGAAGTATGTACTAAAGGATGACAATCCATACTGTGTTTCATGTTATAATCATATCTTTTCTAACTATTGCGAGAAGTGCAAAGAACCAATTGAATCAGATTCCAAGGTAGGTCTCACCTCAATTCACAGAATTCGTGCAAATGAGCAGAAGATAAATGACTTTTAACACTCTTTCTCTCTGACTGTATATAAGGATCTTAAAAGTTACCAGCAATCAAGTTTCAGCCACTATGCTTAGAACTATGAAATGTAACACGTGCTTTAACCCTCTCGTGATCTTATAAGGTGGTTTAGGATGCTAAAAATTAAAGAGATTAAGCTATTTGCCCAAATTACACAGCTAAAATATTGAGTTATTTCTGGAATGACAATGGTATAAATAAATACATAAATATTTGAGGATGTAAAGATTCAAAATCTGTGTTTTCTGACTTAAAAATCAGCCCAATTTTCACTGAACCCCATTACGCCCTGATACCTCTCACACATACCACCCCTTCCTCCTACAATGATTTTTTCTTTCTTTCTTTCTTTCTTTCTTTCTTTCTTTCTTTCTTTCTTTCTTTCTTTGAAGTGACTGCTAATGGGGATGGGGTTTCCTTTCCAGGTGATGAAAATGTTCTGGAACCAGATAGAGGAGGTGGCTACACCACATTGTGATAATATTAACCTCCTTTCATATAATACTACATTGTGATAGCACTAAATGCCACTGAACTGTATGTTTTTAAAAAATTTATTTTGTGGGCTGGCCCGGTGGCGCACTGGATAGTGCGCCACTTGGGAAGCGCGGCGGCGCTCCCGCCCGAGGGTTCGGATCCCACATGCAGACCGGTTCCCGCTCACTGGCTGAGCGAGGCG
>NW_007727681.1:53011-77484 GCF_000696425.1 Galeopterus variegatus
CGTTGCCGGTCCTGGTCCGGTATGGGCGCAACACTGAGGGTTGCGATCCATTGCCGGACACGGAAAAAGACAAAAAAAAAATTTATTTTGTTAAGTCTCAAAGAGTAATAGGATATTGCAAACTAAAAATAAAACATAATTTCATGAAAAACCTGTCTTGCAGTTTATAACAGGAAGGTAGGGAAAATGTGAAGAAATAGTAATAAAACATAGTTTCATGAAAAACCTGTCTTGCAGTTTATAACAGGAAGGTAGGGAAAATGTGAAGAAATAGTGGAGAGTCAGTTTATTTTCCAGGGACGTTTAGTGACCCACCAAGAAAGCTCCAGGCTTGAGATTGTAATCACCCCAGAGAGTCTCTTCTCTATGGGTAACGGTATCAATAACAACTTTCCCTCAAGCTACTAGCACAGCCTATTGGCACTAGTGTCCCAAGAGTGTTCAGTTTTGTCTTATTAAATGGCCTGTTTTGTCACAAACACATTTAATTAACTCTTATTTACTATCTTGAAGGATCTTTGTTACAAAGACCGGCACTGGCATGAAGGATGCTTCAAGTGCACCAAATGTAATCACTCTTTGGTGGAAAAGCCTTTTGCTGCCAAGGATGAGCGCCTGCTGTGCACGGAGTGCTTCTCTAACGAGTGCTCCTCTAAGTGCTTCCACTGCAAGAGGACCATCATGCCTGGTAAGATCTCAAGGGAGCTCTGCTCTCCAAAGCGCTGCAGTGCTTCTCCCTAAGTGCCAGCAGCTCACAAAACCCTGGTTCTGAAAACGACATCTTTCTTGCTCTCTCTTGATCTCATTTAGTGTGCTTTAGAAATAAACAAATTGTTCACTCATCATTACTGAGGGTAAGGGGGGTGCTGGCTGGTAAGGGAATAGGAACCGTTGACCTTAGTGTTATAACACTACGCTCTAACCAACTGAGCTAAGCAGCCAACCAAAGTTCATTATTTTTGAACAGGTAAATTACAATGTTCTGTGTATTTTTATAAAGTCTAATTCACAGAAACATTTTGAATCTGAATCTGAACCACAGAATAAACAGAAAATTTATACCAATAACACTACCTTAAATGCCCGGTCTTAGGCATAACTGATGACATCAGAAAGAATGACACATCGTAGGAGATTGGGCCATCATTTTGCAGCTCCACGCAAACTGGTTTGAGGGTCAGTTATCATTATTCTCTCATAGAAAAAATGAGGGTCCATATAAATCATTCCACTTTTGGCAAGCACTCATCCTTATAACAGATGATCCCAACTTACTATGGTTCAACTCTGACGGTGTGAAAGTGACCCACAGTCAGTAGAAACTACTTCAAGTAGCCAAGCAACCATTCTGTTTTTCACTTTTAGCACAGTATTAAATGAAACATATATGTGATATTCAACACTTCATTATAAAATAGGCTTTGTGTTAGATGATTTACCCACCTGTAGGCTAATGTAAGTGTTCTGAGCATATTTAAGGTAGGCCAGGCTAAGTGATGATGTTTGGTAGGTTAGGTGTATTAAATGCATTTTAACTCAATAATATTTTCAGCTTATAATGGATTTATCAGGATGTAACCTCACTGTAAGTTGAGGAGCATCTGTATTTTGATCCTCTTCTCAATCCCTGTGAACAGCAGCATGGGAACATGATTCTCTCTCTCTCTCTCTCTTTCTCATTTTCTTATTATGGATTCAAAGAATTCCTAAGGGGCTATAACCACACAACATAAATCTCAGGAGCTGCCCAGGCATTCCTAATCTCCCCGTAATGATTATCATGGCCCAATTTATCTAAACCACATGCAGCCATTTGGAGTCTCCACTTAAAGTACTTTCCCAGGATTCAAAGAATTCCTAAGGGGCTATAACCACACAACATAAATCTCAGGAGCTGCCCAGGCATTCCTAATCTCCCCGTAATGATTATTATGGCCCAATTTATCTAAACCACATGCAGCCATTTGGAGTCTCCACTTAAAGTACTTTCCCATCTCCAAATTGTAGCTTATGCAGAGCTTGAGTTTTCAGTGACAGAGTGATTTGCTGTTATCACAGCTGAACTCCAGTAATCTTTTCTTCCCCAGATTAATGTTTCTGAAACTGACAAAATGCTATTTTTCTAAAGAAAAAAAAATTAGTTTATCACCTTAACTTGAAAATATATGTATTTTAATTTGATCTATATTTGCTTAAATAAAATAAGATTACGCTTGACTTGTACTAACACATTCTTACTTTTGGAGTACAGGTTCACGCAAAATGGAATTTAAGGGAAACTACTGGCATGAAACCTGCTTTGTGTGTGAGCATTGCCGACAACCAATAGGAGCGAAGCCTCTGATCTCCAAAGACAGTGGCAATTATTGTGTGCCATGTTTTGAGAAGGAGTTTGCTCCTTACTGCAACTTTTGTAAGAAGGTAATTATCTAAAGGGGATGAAGCTTGTGGAGCCTTTCAGACTGCTGCTTTTTAGCTGAGCCCTACATTTGGAATTAACTGATACTATTGTGTTATGTCTGTTTTGAACTCCAACATGTGCAGAACCTCTAGCCGTCACAGTAGGGGTGGCTGTCTATTTCCTCAGCCATATAATTCCACCCAGAACATGAATTTAGTATTCCGTACAACTCAAGCGATTTGATAGTCCAGTTCCATTCACTGCCTTTATACAGATTTCATGTATTCTGGGAGAGGTCCGTCTTTGAATGCAGAGTTTTTCTTAGAAAATAACTTTTGATCTATCCAGTGTTAACCATTTCAGAGAAATAAGAATTTGCCTCAGAGTGACTAAGGGAACCGATTTAAACAAGACGTTTAACTCCTCATGTTATGTCCCACCAACACAAATGTGCTCTTGGCTGGAAGCTTCTGTATTTCCTATGAGTAGATCAGTAGGCTCAAAAGAGTGATAAGATCATGAGGGAAATTCAGTAGACATAAGGTCAGAAAGATGACTAAGAGCTGCAAGTTCCTTCACTTCCAGTTCTGGGGTATCATGTAGGGTCTTCTGACTTGGTTTCCCAATGAAAACACATTTTTCAATAGGAAAACAGCCATTTTTTTTAATAAATTTTGTCCAATTCTTTTTCGTCCTCTAAGCTTTTATGTGAAAAAGCAGCTCATATCTATCACCTTGACGAAGCCTGTCTGTCTTCCATAAAATATATATTGATGTTCTCAAAGAAATTTTTAACCTGTGAGACATCATAAAATTAAAATGACACTATAAATTGTGATGAGAAAGCTGAATCATGAAAACACATTGGATAAGTATGGTGGTTTCTAAACATTTTTGATCTATGAGCAACTTTGGAGATCTCTTAAGACCACTTGTGTGTTTGCATCTGGAGAGCTGGAAGTCTATCACGTTCTACAGATGCATAAACACGCATGCATACACATGCACATATACAGTAATTTTCTACATGTATTAACTATACCAGAACTGCATTTAAGGGGGCATCAATACACTTTGCTAAGTTATAATTATTAAATTACACTATAATGAAGGTTATTAATTACAACTGACAGTAACATAACATGAAATCATCTTATACCCAAAGACCTCCATTACTCTACCAGGTACTGACTTAGAAAATGACTTTACAAGCAGTAATCAGACGCTATGACCCTGTGACATATGCAGCTCCAAAAAATTACCAGAATCAATGACATGCATTTAAAAACAGATGCTAGAAATAAAATTGGTAGATTTATCTCACTATTTTGAGAGACAACTAAGTTGGCCAATTTTAGGCTTCATTTCTTAAAGACTTTGACTAAAATAATGAGACTTCTGAATTATCTTAAAATCATTTATTGAGCACAATATAAAGTTTCTTTTAATGCTATGAAGATTCAAGAGGGTAACTTCTTTAGTACATCAGTGCTGAGCACTATCTGAGCCAAAGCACCGCTGTTTCACAGGTTACAGGAACCTGTGACTGTATTTAGGATATTATTTGAAGTCATCAAAAATTAATGAAATGTTTACATTGGGTAGTAGACAGATCATCATATGCCAGATTATTTTCTATTTAATTTTTAAAGCCACAAATTCTTAAAGGAAAAATGGATATAAATGTTTTTGATCTGGATAATCCAAGCTAAAGAAAAAAATTTTTTCAACCCAAACCAAAAAAAAAAAGAAAAGCAAAAACTACTTGACAACCAGTATAGAATTTTTCCATAGATTTAATTTTGTTACACTAAAATTTATTTTCTTCTAAAAAGCAAGTGACCTCAAACTGCCAAGTGCTTTGAATTCAAACTCCTCAGGGTTCAAATAGAGTTAAATGTATTCTTCGATTCTTCCTCTGTCATCTGCTAAGCGCAAAATCATTATTACCTCTACTTTGCCAGAGAAGAAACTTGGTCTAAATGCTGGGATCAATCGATGGCAAAAAAACCCAGCTTAGATATTAGACTTTATCTTAGACTACCTATCTCTTCAAAAGGAGTATAATCACAAGCAAACTATTTTTAATGTCCCAGAGTTTCTGCTCCCTGATTAAACTGTCTTTGGTGTATATATCAAGTTTTATTTTTCAAGTTTCAAATCTTTTAAGCATTACCGCTAATCATTTGACCAAACAAATCAAAGGAATCATGAATTCTGCTATGCGTGCTGTAAGGCATTTGAAGTCAGTAAGGGGTATTTTAAATTGCTTTACTTCATGCACATCATTATGCTTCCCATTTACTTATTCAGAATAGTACAGTTTTTTCATCTAGGAAAAATAACTTTTATGTCAAATATCTTTAATTTCTAAGATATTTGTTGTAGAATTAAAAATATCTTTAGAGTAATTTTTTCTTAAGCCTATATCATAGACAACATTTTTGAGTTTGTCAACAATAAAATGACTTAAAACAGTCTCTATATTTTCTATATCTAGTAAATTTGAACACAAAGATTACAGGAACCATCTCAGATATCATGTTGCTTCTGTCATTATAAGACATTTACAAGAACATATCCAAGGTTCCTCAGCAACTCCATGAGCCCAATAGCCATGGATTTGAAAATTAATACAACTTAAAAATAGTTGCACAAAACAAGTTGCCCAATATTTATCCATCTTATTCTAAAGAAAGATTTCTTAGCCTTTTTAAAAGTAGAATCCATGGATTAAACTGGTTTAGAAAAAATATCTTATGTAGAAATAATATCATCTCTGGAAAAACCCTACCAATGTTCATTACTTTGATTCTTGAAGCTCACAGCACTCCATTTGTGCTAGGTACAATATTGGAATTGCTTTCCAAAGATTTTTTTTCCTTTGGTGTTTGTTCATTCATTTAACAAGGACTTACCAACTGCTTATCCATGCAAAGTAACCTTGACCTAATATTATATTAATAGTTAAACACACAGGTTGTGGAGTTTTCAATGCATGGCCAGCTCTCTCTGGCCATGGCAAGTAACTTAACGACCCTAACCTTCATCTTTAAAGGGGGATAGTAGTCTCTACCTTGTAGGGGTGTTGAGAATATTCAGAAGAGGTTATCCCTTTCCACAATGCTGAGGACTGAAAAAACACTTAAGAAATGTTAGCATTATTAGCAAATGATGGTGCTTACCAATTCCATTGAGGATTGCTCCTGCTGGATATACTTAGGCCTGGTGTGAAGCTTCAGGATAACCTAGAGTTTTTCAGCATCCTTGAAAGTTATATATGAATATAAGAACATAGTATAGAAAATATAACAGCTCTAATGGCAGATCTTTGAAAACCAAAATAAGAAAAGTCAGAGAACAATGAGGAAGTAAATCAAGAACTGCTTTTCTTTTTTCCCTTCATCTTCCTGAATCCAACATGGCCCTGACTCATCTCTGCTCCATTGTAGGAGAAAATTTAGAATAATTTTCATTTCTTGTCAGTTCTATTTAATCCCTATTGCCTTTGACTTCTCATATTGATTTATTTTTTTTGAATCACAGAAGTTTTTAAGGAAAAAGAAAACCTAACACAAGGTAATAGGGTAGCCCAGTGCACCAGCGCACCTGTCGTGGACACAGAAGAGAATTGTGAAATGGTCTGAACTGTAATGTCTCCCACAGTCATTGCTTTTTTTGTGATCTTTGGCAGGTGATAACTTCAGGTGGGATAACATTTCATGACCAGCTGTGGCATAAAGAGTGTTTTCTTTGTAGTGGCTGTAGGAAAGAGCTCTGTGAAGAAGAGTTTATGTCCAGAGATGATTATCCATTCTGCTTGGACTGCTACAACCATCTTTGTGCCAAAAAGTGTGCAGCCTGTACCAAACCCATTACCGGTAAGTTCTTCAGTTCAATATGGTCCTACCATGAGACAGTTATGATTATGTAAAATGCTATCTAATTAATTTACGAAATGCAAGTAAACACTGGAAATCTTTCATTTATATTTTCTTTTGAGATAACACAAGTGAGTGTCCATATATAAGCATAAATATTACATAGATCCCTCGTGGAAAGTACAGAGTATAATTTGAGTGGCAATACTGTGTAAAGAGTAATTAAATACTAAACCAAATGGCACTGATGCTAAACAAAGTAACAGTTAAGGAAAGAAGAGAATAGGATGAGCTGAAGGGTAAGAGACAACCTTAACAAGGAGGCCTGATCTGAGCCTCATTAAGTATTTGAGGGGGAGGAAGGAGTACTAATAAGTCAGAATTCTGCTTGATTCCAAATAAGGGCCAAGCAGACTTAAGATAGGAAAGGTTTTAATTAAATGCAAGTATTGTATAGAACATTTGAAACTGTAATAATTAGGGCAGCACAGGTCAGGAATTAATCAAGCTTTATTTTAAGATATTTCTAACAAATGTATTATTCTCTTTTCTCTCTATTCACTTGCAATGGGTTTTTAATTATGAATAGGTGAAAGAAAACAAGATACCATTTTATTGAAGAGACAAAACATATGTGACATAATTTGAGAATAAAATAAATGATAAATCAATTCATGTTAAATAGGTTTTCAAGATACACACACACACACACACACACACACACACACACACACACACACGTATTTTCCCCACAGATACTTCTAAAATGCTAATCCTATAATAAAAGAACTGAAGCTAGCATGACACTTGAGAAAATCAGCAGCTATTCTTTTTTGGCAATTTATAGTCACTTAATAATGCGGCAGAACTGTATTTCTATTCTCCATTTGTAGTATTTTCACATCATATTGCATTTTTTAGTTGTTTATGTAGCATAGAATTAAAGATTTTTTTTCTCTTTCCTTCTCTTTCTTCAAATACATAAAATAAAAGTTGTATCTTCATGCATCTTCCAACCAAAAGAAAGAGTTTCCCTGCAAACCCCAACTTGGCAGGCTTTCACTGACTTGCAAGAGGAGGAAGGGAGTCACCTGGACAAACACATGATCCTGTTTTTCTACACAGGGGCACCATGTTTTTCAGAATCTCACACTGGCCCATGGCCTACATCTGGCCAGCAAGCAGGTTATGTTTAGCCTGAACATGTTTGGAAACAACTAATATAAAATCCTTCTCTGCATCCAAAAGTCAATGAAGAGCCTGCCATGCTCTTCACAAGGTGCACAGGCTGCCTTCGCATTTCCCACAGGGGTTTCTGTCATATGGAGCTGAGCAGCTGTCCCGTTGCATGGGGCATGCCCTCTTGTCCTTTACACCCTGTCTCCATCACTCAGCAATGTCACCTCCTCAGCTCTTGCAAGGACTCGCATTAGCAATCCCAGACCGCTGGGCTCCAGAGCCCGTGCTGTAAACCACTCTGCTCTCCTGCCTTCTACAGCTTTGGCAACTTCTACGGCCAAGAGAACAAAACACCGTCTCCACCAATTTTAGTTAGAAAATGGAACTTCCAGAAATGCAACAGTACCTGGAGCTCCAAAATCTCCTTAGTAAAACCTGCAATCACAGTCAATTTATTCTACAACCCTTTTCTTGAATTGGGCCAGGAAAAAAAGGGGCTTCAAAGAGGAAATGAGAAAATTAAACAATTCAGAGTGGTTTTTGAAGCTCTCGGGGTAAACAAATGGCTAATACTGACCAACAAAAGGCCTACACAAACCCTGAACTTGAGTTTCAATTCTGATCAATCACAGGTTTATGTGTTTAATCAATTTTTTCTGATAGATTGTTTCAAATCAAACACTAAGCCCACCCTTTTAAATGTAGATGGAAAAACAACTTTGTTCTGCACAAAAACATGAGGATGATCAGGAACAAAAGATCTCACCTTAAAGTAATCCAAATACAGTTTTACATATTTAATTTAGGATAGTCATTCTGAAGGGAACTTCTAATAATTACCTTAATCTTTTGGTTTTGCGATTGAGACACCAGAGACGAAATGCCTGCAAAAACTTCCAACTCACTTTAATATTTCTTGACCTGATTTTTCAATATACATGGGCCCTGCATTAGTGTGTCTTTAACACTGAACTATTTGAACAAATGTACCATAGGAAATTGTGATACCACTACATATTTATCTTCAGAAAGTTGAGCTTTCACGTGAACGTTATATCACCTTAATAAGCTATGTGTTCTTGGTCAAATACAAAATTTCAGAGACAGGAGAAATGAGTTCAGGGGATCTATTGTACAACATAGTGACTATGGTTAATAAAAATGTATTGTATACATGAAAATTGCTAAAGTAGATTTTAAATGCTCTCCCCACAACAAAACAATAAGCGCGTGAGGTAATGGATATGTTAATTGGCTTGATTTAACCATTCCACAATGTATACATTGTATACATGAAAATTGCTAAAGTAGATTTTAAATGCTCTCCCCACAACAAAACGATAAGCGCGTGAGGTAATGGATATGTTAATTGGCTTGATTTAACCATTCCACAATGTATACATATATCAAAATATCATGTTATATACCATGTATACAATTTTTATTTATCAACTAAAAATTAACTAATTAATTTTTAAAAAGAAGCTAGTTATGCTAAAATGTTTTCAAAATACTATTTTATATTAACTAGATCTATGTATACATAACTAGGTATAATTTTTTGAATCCATTACAATGAACTTCCTTCATTTGAACAAACTCCAGGTATAACTACAATTTTTTCTTCTCCTGTAAGATGGGATTAACCTCTCAAACTATCTAAAATAAATGCAGCAGCTTAATGAAGTAGAAAGTGTTCTGGCCTGGGGAGAACCTTGGTCTGGCCTCTGCCCTGACTACTGTATGGCCATGACCATGACCTTGTGTAAACAAGTCATCTCCAGAGGTCCTTACTAGCCTTATTTGCAAAATGAGGAGTTGAAGAAGATCACATATTAGCTTTCTTCCATCTCTGTTTATTTTGAGGAGAAGAAATTTCAAACATTGTGGTTTTTTCAGAGAGAGTTGCTAATGTTCATGGTTATGTTCTTTACAAAAGATGAAGCCAAACTTAATGTGGTGAGGCAAAGAGCATAGGCTCTGAAGCCAGATGGCATGGGCTGGAATCTCAGATCTGCCACTTACAAGCTGGGTGACCTTGAGCAAGTGGTTGAATGTCTCTGTTCCACAATTTTTGTCTGCAAAGTGGGGGAAGATGCTAACATCTAACCCCATGAAGGTGAGGTGAGGGCTACATGAGGTAAAACATGTGAAGAGCTTAGCATAGGGAGTGGCACATATTCAAGTGCTCAACAAATGCCAGCTTTTATTCTACCGATTTCTCAGGAACAAATGAAGCAGATAAAACAGTCACCAGAGACCTGTTTCCTGGAAATGACCTTCATGACCTAAAGGAGTAAACATACTCAAATTTGGGAACAATTTGCAAACATCTCACACATTGGGGCAGGCATTTCTTAAAATCCTGCTGCCAGCTGCTTCTGTTTTTTCTTCTTTGTGAAATTCTAGAATTACTTTTACATTTGCCACTTGTACAAGGCTTTCTAATAAAATTTTAAAAACTCATGAGTATCAAAAAGCTAGACATGTAATAATTAGTTTTATGAATAGAGATGATTTATGTATATAGAAAACATTACTCTTGCTGTCAGCTTATTAATGTTTTGAATAACAAGGGAATTAATTGCTACACTGTTGATTTACTTTTATAAGAAAATAAAGATGATAGCATCATAAAAAAAGAAAGCTATAAATTTAATCAAGGAAAGTAGAAGATTTTGATGCAAATTTCTCTATGAACTACTAAATTTTTTAAATTTATTTATTGAAGTGAAACATAATTGATTATACATATTTATGGGATACAGAGTTGACTATCCGTACTTTCGTACAGTATGTGGTGATCAGATCAACGTTAATAGCATGTTCATCATTCCAAATAGTAATTACTCTTTGTGTCCCTTACCCAATTACTCCCTAACCTCCTACCCCTCCCCCTTTCCCACCTCTAGTAATTATAGTTCTATTCTCTTCTTTCAAAAGAACTACAAAATCGTATGTAACGACATCAAATAAGGATTTTAGTACAGAAACAAAAGTTCATTATCATACTTCAAGAGAATTTATTTGAAATAGACTGCTTATTCACCCTTTTTTCGCTTCACTGTCCCAAATGGAGTATTTGGAAATTGTATGTGAATCAGCACAAGAACTATTTTAACCTGATAAATGGGTGATAAGCAAACCACAGGAAGTCCACAACACTAAGATCACTTGGAGAAAACTTGTCAAATAAATAAAGAGCCAAGCCTAGATATCCCAACCCACTCAATCCCTAGACTTTTTCTCATTTTCTACAACTCCTCAAAATCAATTTCTTGAACTACACCCTATTAATCATATTAGGGAGACAGATCAGAGCCTTTGTGAAGACTCAAATTCTACTACTTTTTTAGGAACACTGTGGCTCATGTGAGTCCCAGGTTACAGTGGAGGGGACTGACAAGGCACTTCTTAGAAACTAATCACCGGACAGTGTGGCCTCAGCCACCAGAGTGATCAGATTCACAGATATTTGTTGCAACCCTAGGCTGAAGTTGTCTTTGGGCAAGGTAGTAAGGTCATCACATTAGGATAACTGTATGATCGTCTGGATGAAATTCTCTACTTGTGCTTTCTAGAAATTGTGTTCCAAACCACAATATGACCATGGGACTTATCCTAAGTAAAACAGAGCATGAAAAAGTGAAGGAAGAAAATAAAACCACAATTCATTAAAACATTAAATACCAGGCTAAGATGTGTACATTTATTTCATTTTATCTTCATTTTGCAGCTAAGAAAACTTATAGTCACACAGAGAAAGGTGAAAAATATTTATACTTATATATCTCTGACTTCAAAACCTATACCCTCTTCCCACTGCACTACAATGTATTTCCTTATCTGTCTTAGAAAATCCTTATCTGCTTCCAAAAATATGTGGTTTGTATATACAGATCCTATCAACTTCTGTAGATTATGACAGAAATTGGCTGGAAATCTGGTTGGATCACATATGGGGAACCTGCCTATGGCTGACATTCCCAGCTGGACATAGGGCTGAGGAGCAGCATTGTTTTGTGGGTTACCTACCTCTACATTGTCTTACTCACTGCCGTATCTCCAACCCCTAGAAGAGTACCTGATAGAACGGTCAATCTAGTCATTGAAAGAATAGATCATTCTTTTTCTCCAATTCCTTTGCAGGTCTCCGAGGTGCCAAGTTTATCTGCTTTCAAGACCGCCAGTGGCACAGTGAATGTTTTAACTGTGGGAAGTGCTCCGTCTCCTTGGTGGGTGAAGGCTTCCTGACCCAAAACAAGGAAATCTTCTGCCGCAAATGTGGATCCGGGGTGGACACTGATATCTAGAAGGAGAAAGTTCTTCCCAACCTGAAATCCACTTTGCCTTTGTCTCACTAAATGCAGAACTCAGCTGAAGTAGTACTTTTGAGTTAAATTTTAGAAAGTATTAATGTAGAGTTTATAGCAGAAGAGTTTTTCACACATTCTGATTGAATTGTACGCGTGTACTTCAAAAAGTTCATGGAAGGATTCGTATTATGTTTCAATTCATTTTTCCATGAAGCTTTTCAAGTACCCTCATATTCTTTTTTTTTTTTTAATTTTTATTTTGTCAATATACAATGTATATGATTATTATGGCCCATCACCGACACCTCCCGCCCTCCTCCCTCTCTCCCCTCCCCCCCAAGAATGTCCTTTCCGTTTGCTTGTTGTAACAACTTCAAAAAAAGTATAGTTGTTATATCTTCTTCCCCAAGAGTGCTGCAATGAACATTGGGAAACAAGTGTACCTTCGACTTGATGATTTCCATTTCTTTGGATATATTCCCAGCAGTGGGATAGCTGGGTCATATGGTCGATCTATCTGCAACTGTTTGAGGAACCTCCAAACCATTTTCCATAGGGGTTGCACCATTATGCATTCCCACCAACAATGTAAGAGAGTTCCTTTTTTTCCGCAACCATGCCAGCATTTATCTTTCAGCGTCTTTTGGATTTTTGCCATCCTAACTGGGGTGAGATGGTATCTCAGTGTGGTTTTGATTTGCATTTCCTGGATGCTGAGTGATGTTGAGCATTTTTTCATATGACTGTTGGCCATTTGCATATCTTCTTTAGAGAAATGCTTACTTAGTTCTTTTGCCCATTTTTTGATTGGGTTGCTTGTTTTTTTCTTGTAAAGTTGTTTGAGTTCTTTATATATTCTGGATATTAGTCCTTTGTCGGATGTGTATTTTGCAAATATTTTCTCCCACTCTGTTGGTTGTCTTTTAGCTCTGTTAATTGTTTCTTTTGCTGTGCAGAAGCTTTTTAGTTTGTTATAGTCCCATTTGTTTATTTTTCCTTTGGTTGCCCGTGCTTTTGGGGACATATTCATGAAGTCTGTGCCCAGCCCTATTTGCTGAAGGGTTTCTCCTATGTTTTCTTTAATAAGTTTTATTGTTTCGGGGTGTATATTTAAATCCTTGATCCATTTTGAGTTGATTTTAGTATATGGTGAGAGGTATGGGTCTAGTTTCAATCTCCTGCATATGGATATCCAGTTATCCCAGCACCCTTTGCTGAAGAGGGAGTCCTGACCCCAGTGAATAGGCTTGGTGCCTTTGTCGAAGATCAAATGGCAGTAAGTGCGTGGGTTGATTTCTGGGTGTTCTGTTCTATTCCATTGATCAGTGTCTCTGTTTTTGTACCAGTACCATGCTGTTTTGGTTATTGTGGCTTTGTAGTATAGTTTAAAGTCAGGTAGAGTAATACCTCCAGCTTTATTTTTTTTTGCTCAGCGTTGCTTTGGCTATTCTTGGTCTTTTGTTATTCCAGATAAATGACTGTATAGTTCTTTCCATTTCTGAGAGATATGTCATTGGAATTTTGATGGGGATTGCATTGAATTTGTATATTACTTTGGGTAGTATAGTCATTTTCACTATATTGATTCTTCCAATCCAGGAGCATGGGATGTCTTTCCATCTTTTTGTATCCTCTCTAATTTCTCTCAGGAGTGGTTTGTAGTTCTCGTTATAGAGATTTTTCACATCCTTAGTTAGTTCAGTTCCTAGGTATTTTATTTTTTTGGTGGCTATTGTGAATGGGCAGGCTTTCTTGATTTCTCTTTCTGCTTGTTCACTATTGGTGAATAGAAATGCTACTGATTTTTGTGTGTTGATTTTGTATCCTGCTACTGTGCTGAACTCTTTTATCATGTCTAAGAGTTTTTTTGTAGATGATTTGGGCTGTTCGATATATAGGATCATATCGTCTGCAAACAGGGACAGTTTGACTTCATCCTTTCCAGTCTGGATGCCCTTTATTTCCTTCTCTTCTCTGATTGCTCTGGCTAATACTTCCAAAACTATGTTGAATAGGAGTGGTGAGAGTGGGCATCCTTGTCTGGTTCCTGTTCTTAAAGGAAAAGCTTTTAGTTTTTCCCCATTCAGGATGATATTGGCAGTGGGTTTATTGTATATGGCTTTGATTCAAGTACCCTCATATTCTAAGGGCACCAAGTAAAGCACAGTCTAACAGAAATGAATATATACTAAATCAAAAATTGCACCTCTCCTTGCAAAATACTGCACTCTGCTGTTAGAAACACAGGAAAATATCTCTTCATAATCAAGTACATGACCTATCTGTGGGAGTGGTGGGTGTTATTACTGAAGAATGATGTTTTTCAACACTGCAGAGAAAAAGAAAAACTAAGATCAAATTGAAAGATATATATGAGACTAAAGTTTGCATTCTTAGGTAGCTACTTATGCATATAATGTGATAGATTGGCTATGAATGGTAGAACAATGAAACTGATCAGGGAAAATGGATTAGCAATCATCACATTTAAGAATTGTGTCACTGTTTAATAATTCTTTCATTTTTCTCACATACGGACTATTGAATTGAAAACAAAAGCTGTGACATGCCCTTTACCCACTGCTCCCACAGCTTGTTGGTCCCTGTGTTTAATCAATTAAATCTGAGACTTGTGGACACAATGGCTCTCATATTACCTAGGTGTAAAGGGGATCATTTCTACCTAGGTATGGGCAGAGTGTAGGTTTCAACACACTTTGTATTAAATGTATATTCAAAACAAAACCTACAATGATTTTTCTAAATGCTTACAGATTCCATAAAGTAAAAGTCTTTCTTTCAAGTGGAGCTAACCAGGATAATCATTGTCCCCAAAGGCAAACCTGTAAAGAAAATAGATCATTAAACCATCACTTGTGGAAATGAGTTTTAGGGAAGGGATTGAGTGTTGGAACATGACTTTCATCCAGATATCTAAAGACATAACAGAATGCATAATTAGCTCCAAGCCTCATGCATTTTTGCCTTCTAACAGTACATAGATGATTAATGGGCAGACATAAAAGTAGGCTTTAAAGAAATCTAGTAATAATAAGAACTGAATGAGAGTAATTCACTGCCGATAATTCAGGACCTGCAAAGCAGTGAAATAGAGTAATGTGGGATGTAGATGAATCCTCCTCACTTTTCCTCCCACCTGCACCACCCCCCTTACCTCAAGCCACCCATACCCAGAGCTTCAATCTGTTGCATGACCCGGAGGTGCACTCCTAGCCCTAAGCAGCCATTCTACAAATCAGTGTTTACTGGTCATAAAGGAAGTAACAGCCTTAGTGAAAAGTCTGTCACCATATGTTTATCTTTATACCAGACATCAGCTGGTGATGACCTACCTAGCTGCCCTGGGCAACATTTTCCACATTATTTGGAACAAATGGAAAGCAACCTCCGCTCTCCATGGCCAGTTGTCACACCTGGTTATGGCGTCTCTCGGTTGAGTTGAGGAAGCTCAGGAGAAGAAACCCAGAAAGATATAACACATTTTTAAGTGTCTACTCTCAGATTACTGCATAGCATTACAGGTTCTCAATGAAATCTAATTATAGGCTATGGCTGATTACAATGATTAAAATAGCATCACAGGAGATTCAATTAAAATTGTTATGGAGACAATTTTTGAAATAGTTTAAAATGCAAGGACATTCAGAGATGTTAACAATCATAGACACTAATAAAAGGTCAGGCTACACAGTCTATTTGAAAACTACCATTGTATTTGAGCACAAACAATGTCAAGGTATTTTGTCATCTTCGCGTTGTAAAATGCAAGCGAAACTATCAATATTTTTCTTTCCTTATATGAAATTGCACTGTAAAACTAAATATGTCAATGGTTCTATGATCTAGAAAAATAATAGTGCATTACATATATAGAAAACCAAGCCATTTGAAGTCTAAATACACACACAACATCTAATATTTTCTTTCTATTAACTAATTATAGATCAATACACAACATATAATGTATTCTTAAACAACAGGTAACGTTTAGTCATTTTGCTGTGTTGGAGGGTGAGTGTGCACATGATCAGGCTTGCATTCAATCTTCAAAATGAAAATCCACAGAATCTTTTTCTAGACAGAGATTTTTTTTTATGCTTTGATAAGTATAGTTAAGTATACAGTATTCTTTCACATATAAATAGTTCTATATTTAGAAGGTGGCTTAGTCATCAAACACATATTAAACATCCGCTATGCTCAAAGTTAAGAGTTCACGCTGGCGTGGTTCTGGGGTGGTGGGAGGGTAGATGAAGTCATGGCAGTGTGGAAGTAGCAGATGCAGAGATCCTTCCCCAGAGCTTCGACAGAGCGTCACTGTAGACATAGCACACGTGCAAAACAATGAAGAAAGAAGACCTGCTTAGACTGACACACAAAGAAAAATGTAAAAACCATAGGTAGATTTATATAGTAAAGAAAAAAGCTCTGTTTACTGACCTATCCAAAGATGGAACAGGCTGCCTCAGGAAGCAGTGGGCTCGCAGTGATTCAAGGATGACATCTGCACAGGCAGAAGTAGTTAGAAGCAAACCCTGTGTGCTAATAACAACCAGATGGTGCAGAAGTGGCAGAGAGACAGTGCCAAAGAGCAGGAAGAAATTAGATTGTTAGAAGAGAAAGGGTCAGAGGAAGGGAGAATATTAATTCTTGGGATAAAAGCTTTATGTATATCAGGCCACAGAAAGTTACCAACTGTTCTTAAGTAGAGGAGAAAAAGCATTATGACAGTGTTTGAGGAAAATTATGCTAATGATCTGTGCGGAATAGAACTGAAGACACCAAGGGTCAGGGTTAGGTTTGTAACCAGTAATATGTCTGGTTAGTGGCTACAGGAGAGAAAACAGAGAAGCAAAAGCTAAAGCAGGCCCTGAGCTATATTTGTTGATATTGGTGAGTGTACGAGTCAACTAATCCAACATTTTACATTGTCATTTTGGGGATTAAAGATAACAAAAAGAAGAGAAAAAATTGTTTTGCTTCAATGATAATGGGTAGGATGACCAAGTGTTCAATTTACACTTAAAATCATAATATTGTATTGGGACAAACTGGCTCCAACAGTGAAGTGAAATGTGGATGTGCTACATTCACGTGTTCAAAACTTACATAGTCACTATTACTTTAAAAAAAGAAACATTATGTTGTACACTGGAGGGCAAGATGGACCAACCATTATGAAAACGAAGTGAAATGTGGATGTGCTACATTCACGTGTTCAAAACTTACATAGTCACGATTATTTAAAAAAAGAAACATTATGTTGTACACTGGAGGGCAAGATGGACCAACCATTATGAAAACAGTTTTATTTTCTTAAATAAGAAAATGATTGTTACAGTATGTTTTAGATATGTTTAATTAAGCACATAAATTATTCTTAACACATTTATAGATAGAAGTTTATTATTGCAATAATAGTTGTTTTTTTGCTTGTTGTATAAACTGTAGTTTTCAGAAGTTTCTTATACTGAATAAATTTGCATTTTACATCATATATATTTCTCAAATTCTTTTTAGAGACTTATTTTTTAGCTTAACCACGTAGGAAACAGAATAGGTATGGAATAACTTCTGTAGTGACTCTACTTTTATTACATAATGGAACATGATGACTCTTCTTGTCCCATCCATTTTTATAACACCCAAATTAACTATATATTTAGATATTTCAGAGCATTGAAAGAAAAATAACATAACTGAATTCTGTCTGGCCCAAACAGAATGTCTCTCCTGTTAAAGTAGAATAACCATGTCTATAATCTTTCTCACAGTGATCAAATGTTAAAATATTCTAAAAGAACAATTTTATTTCTAGTTATTATTTCTGTAATTCTGAAAATATTTTATCAGAAATAGTCCACTTTAATTGGATTTTCCTGCCTGGACTTAGATAGTCTTTTGCTAATTTCTTATTTTTAAATTGGAGGAATTGTTAAAATTCTTGGTAAACTCATTTATTTTATCTAAAGCAAATTTTGTGTCTGTAACACAAACTTTTATGAAATTTTAAGTAATCCACACTATACTCATCAGTTATTTTTTCTGCAGAATTACCTTAGGTGCTGAATTCATTTAATGTTGGAACATGGTCCACAAAGAAATATTTGGAAGAACACCTCTCACCAAACATTTTTAATTTTTTAAAATTATATGGTTTTGAAAGGTGGTGAAATTCTTACAGGTACTCAAAATATAAACTTTATATCTTGGAATAGTGCTTCAATAAAGACTCATAATATCACTAGAAATTATAGTTGCTAGATAGTACCTTTATCCTGAACCTCTTCCCCCAGGAGCAGTAAACCTTATATCTTCATTATCCTACCAGAAACATTTCAAGTGTCAGATGGAGTCACCATAAAAAAATGTTTGGGGATTTTGAGGTCCTCTTTCCAGGGAGAGATAATGGAGACCTATCGAGACTTGGGAAAACATGTCACAAAGATAGATTTGGCCTTACAGTTCTCAAAGGATACCAAGGAGAGAGGATATTCAAAAAGTCTTCATTTGAACCATCCAACTCACGAGAACTTGGAAATGAGTCCATTCACTCAGTCATCCAAGTCGCTTCTTAGATGGTCCCAAAAATGTATCATCCAAAGTGACTTAGAGAAGTTTTTTATCAGAATTATAACCATTCTGAATTTTCCTGGCTAACCAGATACCCTGTTGAATATGAAGGTGAAGGAGTTATTTCTAAAATTGGAAATCAAAAAGAAGGAAAAAGAAACAGAAGAAATTCCTGCTCAAAGTTTGAGTCTATGAAAGAAACAACAGGGTTTATGTGTATTTGGAATGACTGGATTGAATATCTCTGTGGTTGAGAAAGGGATCAGCTCACTGTGATGGAATTATGATCCATGTCACAGAGGAGCAAATAGTATTGGGGTCAAATAGTTTCCCACGAATGGTAATAAACTTATGGAGAGGATGTCTCCATAAAGGGCTTTCTGAATGAGGAAAATGAATGAGCTCAACAGATGTCCATTCAGTGACTCAAGCAGTGACACTAAGTGTTATTCCCACCACACACAGAAACAAAAATCAAGTTTGGTACTTGTGTGAGTCCACACACTGAATCCCCAGAGCTTATTCTTTCTTTAAAAACATGATGGCCCACCTATCCCTGGTTTGTCTCCATAGCATCCCCGATGAGCTGTTTATCTGAGAGCTCCAACCCAAGCTCTCAAACAGGAAATTAATAAAGGAGTATGGACAGAGAAGAAATGGAGAAAAAAGTGATAAGACAAATTGGCATTGCTGAAAAATATTAAGTTGGATTTTAAAATGTTTTGCTTTCCCTATATAATAGAAATTGCCCAAAGCTACAAGGCATTCATAGGAAGCAACATAAATGGACAAGAAAAGGAAAAGTTTGACAGCATTTTGGCCTTGAGAACTACAATTTAGTATCAGTCTCTTCCCCTCAGTGGAAATTGCTCTGTCAGATGCCACCAACAGATATTTAGTCACCAAAGTCGAACTCTTTTCATCCTTCCACTTTCTATGCTTCTGTGAGGTATTTGCTATTGTTGGACTTCCTTGTTTCTTCAAATCTTACTTCCGATGGTGCCCATGATGCCAGTCTCTCCTATGTCTCCTAAATCTCTGCCTCCCTCACTGGTACGCCATCCTCTATCAATACTCTTTTCATCCTTCCACTTTCTATGCTTCTGTGAGGTATTTGCTATTGTTGGACTTCCTTGTTTCTTCAAATCTTACTTCCGATGGCGCCCATGATACCAGTCTCTCCTATGTCTCCTAAATCTCTGCCTCCCTCACTGGTACGCCATCCTCTATCAATTTCTTAAATACTAGTACTCCTAAATATTCTCAAGCTTCTTGCTCTATATTTTCTCTGTTGGTGAACTCATCTAATATTATGATTCAGCTACCGTCTCTGTGTAGCTAAGTCCCAAATCTATGTCACCTGACTTGAACTCTCTTCTGAGTTTCAAATCCAAGTTTCTCACTGCCTCTTGGACATCTGCAATTCAATGTCATGCGGTCAGCTAATAATAACCTTATCATCCTTTCAACAAATTTTACTTATCTTCCTACGTTCCTCATCTTGGTTAATGCATTATCCAAACAGAGCTCTTAGAATTCAAGCCTTAAGCATATGAAAATTAGTCATTAGGGAAATTCAAATTATCACAACAGTGACATTCCATTTCTCACAAACTAGAACGTCTATAATAAGTCAGACAGACAGTAACAAGTGCTGTTAAGGATTTAGAGAAACAGGAGCCTTCATATATTGCTGACAGAAATGCAAAATGGCACTGCCACTTTGGAAAACAGTTTGGCAGTTTCTCAAAAAGCTAAACATAAAACTACCATAAACCCCAGCACTTGCACTCCTAGATATCTACCCAAGAGAAATAAAAATATATGTCCACACAAATGTTCATAGCAGCATAGTTTATAACAGCCCCAAACTAGAATAACCCAAGTATCTAATTGATGAGTGGATAAACAAAGTGTGGTAATATTCAGCCATAAAAAGGAATGAAGTACTGATACATGTTACAACATGAACTTTGAAAATATTATGCTAAGAGAAAGAAGCCAGACAATAAAAGCCACACATTGTATGATTCTGTGTGTATGAAATGTCTAGAAATTTAGAGACAGGAAATGGGTAGTTTCCTGGGGCTGGGGGTGCAAATGGCAATTAACTGTAAATGGACATGTGGTATATTTATTGTGGACGGTAGGGTTAAAAATATTACAAAACCGAGTTTTGGTGATGGTCGCACCAGTTGGTAAAATTACTAAAAATATTGAACTGTATACTTAAAATGAGTGAATTGTATGATATATACATTATATCTTAATAAAGCTAGGTTTTTGAAAAGTCTATCTTGGCTCTTGCCTCTTCCCAATTTCTTACATCTAAAACTTGTTCTTTAAAAAAAGCCACAAGTTTTATATTTTCCCTTGCAAACTTTTTTTATTTCCCCCAAAATACCATTTACTTCAATTTTTCTGTGCTGTTTTGTCTGCCTAGAATTCTTCTCCTTGCACCTGCCTGTCAAAATTTTAATCAACCTCTAAAGCCTAGATCGTTATCTTCTATGTGAAACTTTTACTCATATCCCTTAGCAAAATTTAATCATTTTCTTCAACTTCTTTTATAATTCCATGAGCAGTTTAAACAACTTGGTTTCTATTACATTAGGAATAAGAGGCAATCTAGTTAAAAGATGGTATTTGGAGCCAGAAAAATTGTGTTCAGATCTCAGCTCTGCCTCCTGCTTGTTGTGTGACATTCGGTCAAGTAACTGAACTCTCTGAGCCTTAGTTTCTTAACTTTTAATTGGGAATCCATAAGACAAATCTCAAAAAGCTGCAGTGAATATAAAATAAAATATATGCAAACTGCTTCACATCTACCTAGCACGTATTGAACTTATCATAAAGTTATTAAATGTCAGTTATCTTCACCTTCCTTCCCACCTCCACTCCACCCCTAGATCAAGCATTTGTCTTTTATAAACCCAGTGCTTAGTGAAATGTCTGGCACTTGGTAGACATTCAATAAATACTTAATGAATTAAATTTTTGTTGTGAAGGTATTATTGGTATAATAATATCCTCCATGTTGATTGTCAATAACCATGATTAAATATGTAAATTCTTTTTGCTATTTATCTCAATCGTGTTACATGGAGTTGTCCGTGTGATAAGCAGCTAGATTGCAAATTAATGCCTTCAATTTCAAGCATCTACTTTGAATATTTGATTTTGAGACCACTTCTTCCTATGTCCATATTCCATTAATCTATGGAGTATGCCTTTTTCAACCAGCGTTCACATGGGTGTCTTAAGACACTTAATTTTCAGGTGCTCTGGAGAATAACTGCCTAAATTTGAAGTTTCCTCTAGGGCCTTCAAAGCAGATTTTGAATGCACCACATAGCTTTTATGTTAAGCCAGACCATCCCAAATATGCCTGCCAAATTTGGAGTTAATCTGTCCAAGTGTTGTATCGTGTGCTTACAGAAGCTAGAAATGTAATTGTATTTACTTTGCTTAAACTGCAAACTACATTCTTTGTGTCCCTCAATGTGTGTTACCTAGAACAAAGCCTGGTGCACAGTAGGTGCTCAAGTAAGTGTTGGGTGAAAGAATGAAGAACCTTATGCTTTAGCCAGACCTTATTACTCATCGCTCCCAAAATAAATAAATGCTGGATTTTTTTCAACTTGATTCTTTTGCTCAAAATAGTCTTCTACCTGCGAGTCTCCCTAGAGACTCCCATCTCCATTTATGCAATTTAATTACCATTAAAACGTATCTATTATTTAAGTGATAACTCTTAAGTCAACCTCTCCAGCTGGAAACATCCTCCCCCTCCACCCTACTTCATTTATTATAACTCTGGTCTCACACTTATTATTATATTTGCTTTCAATTATAGTTAATTCTCCTCCATTAGTTTATGAGACCATTGACTCAAACACAGGGCAATGTGTTACTCAGCTTTGTATTTCCAATAATGTTGAGTATAAAATAAGCCTATATAAATGCTTGTTGATTTTTAAAATTGAATTGAGTTACAGTACAAGCCACTTCTGAACTTCTCCCTCATAATTAGTAAATACAGATACGCACATAAACAACAACGATGATAAACAAGAATAACATTAACACTAATTCACATGGATTTAGTCCCTCCAGCAACCCTATCAGGTAGGTACTATCATTATCACATAAGGAAACTGAGACACAAAGAGGTTAAGTTCTCTAAGTTCCCGCAATTAGTACAAGAAAAAGCCACAATTTTAAGTGGGAGATTTTATTTTATAGCCCATGCTCTTAACCTTGGACACAACTACAACCAAAATTGGAAAGGAGAAGTTTTTAAAAGAGCCAAATATAAACACTTTTATCTATATCCCATGCCTCTAAGTATTCAAACAGTAAGCAACTGAGCAACTGGATTTATATTGTGTCTACAATTTTTTAGCAACATTAAGAGAAGTAACGAGGCATGATGAATATTTTTACATTAAAAATAAATGAATGAAATCATTGGAAGAATAAATTTGAGAAACGGTTTGTGGAAAAGTAGTTATTTTACTAACATAAAAACATCTTCCAGTGGCAGAATGCTTAGAAGTCATTTGTGATAATGCTATTTTTTAAAAAAATAAAGGCATGGTTTATTCTTTGAATTATCCACTAGATGGCAGAAAATTGTTACTGTCCAAAGCATCATTACTGGATTAGTCCAGGCTCTTTCCTAACCTCCAGAAGTTATGCAAATTGCTTTCACCTCTACCCCTAGCAATGCTGGCCTTTTCACAAATGGCTTTTTAAAGCAAGCCACTATTTTTCAGCTGGGAAAGAAAAATCAGAGGTTTTCACAGTAATAAATATTAGGTATCAGCATACTAATTATATGTTTGTGTTGCTCTGCTTTAATAGAGTAAGAACAGATGCGCAGACCTGGTGGGAGAAGGGCCCCCATAGAATGATCTATCCAGGTGCCAGATATTACAGTTAAGATGAAAGTCCTCCAGTAGAACAGCTTTCTGTAACTTCTGAGTCACAGTTTCACTTCTTTTAGTGCATTAGGCTCACCTAGGGGCTCTACCCCAGGCCCAGTTCTCTGATGGTGGAACCCAAACATTGGTATTTTTTCAAGCTTCTTCAGCTATAAAATAAGAGGATTAGACTAAAAAATTCTAGTCTTTTTTCCAACTCTAACGTTCTAGGATTAATGTCTAACAGCATACTATTACTATAAGCTTGTATGAGTACAAGAACTAACCCTGTTCTAGATCCTTTACGAGTATAAATTTAGTTAATTCACAACACTGAAAGACCTTGGGGGAATGAGATGAGTTACGCAACCTTGCCCAAGGCTTGTTTTTTAAGCTGTAGCTGCTGATCTGGTTGGAAAATTGGCATAGTATATCTGGGAACAGCGATATGGCAAAGATCAACTCTAAAAAAAGAACATTTGGGAGTGCTATTGTTTTTCTGAGTGAAATTGTATTCACTCAAAATACAAAATACCAGTAACCCCTTGTATGTTGAAAAAAACAAAAGATCATTTAAAATGCACTTACTGGATTTTTCAGGAAAATTCTAAATGAGGAAAACTTATAAACATCTATGGACATAGATTTGACTCCAGGGCTCAGAGAATAATAAACATTTAATTCTCACCTTTCTTTTCAGAGCCTCACTTCTTTTCTGCCACCGAACATATATGTCTCTTGATCCTGCAGAAAGGGCATTGGTAACAACACAAATTAAGTATGGATTCTTCTACACTCAGCTTATCAAGCTGAATTCCCTGGGACTTCTCCTTCAAAAGTTATTAATACTTTTGCCAACATTGCTGGCTAAATGAAGACCTAGGGGGACAGAGGTAAGTAGTAAGGAAAATGTGCTGTTGCTGCAAACTTCTGGATGATCTGTCTTTGAGAAGTGTAGTAATGTTCACAAGAAATGAATTTCTCTAAGAGTACGCACTATGCGACATTATCCTTTAACTTTTGATGATAAAAAATTCAAACGTATGCAAAAGTAGACTGAGTGCTATAATAAATACTCAAGTGGGCCGGCCCGGTGGCGCACTGGATAGGTGCGCTGCTTGGGAAGCGCGGCGGCGCTCCCGCCCGAGGGTTCGGATCCCACATGCAGACCGGTTCC
>NW_007727681.1:78425-78702 GCF_000696425.1 Galeopterus variegatus
GCGCCCCACAGGGAGAGCGGTTCCCGCTCGCTGGCGGAGCGAGGGGGGGGGGCGGCAGGGAGGGTTGCGATCCCGTTGCCGGTCCCCGGTCCGGTACGGGGGCAACACTGAGGGTTGCAATCCGTTGCTGGACACAGAAAAAGACAAAAAAGACAAATAAATAAATAAATACTCAAGTGCCCATCCTCCAAATTCAACAATTATCACCTCCCCATCTTCTTTTATCTATACCCTCCATGTATTCCCTCCCCCTCAAACAAATACCAAATATTATATT
>NW_007727681.1:78836-79913 GCF_000696425.1 Galeopterus variegatus
CCCCCACCCCCCTCTAATTATCCTAGGTTTCTTCTCTCCTTCTGAAAGAATAATTTACTCTCTTGATTTGTTGCCTAGATGATCTGTCCAAAGCTGAGAGGTGTGATCAGTTCCCCCAGTATTATCATAGAGCAAATGCTTCTTCTGTCACTCTGAAATGGGCTTTGTGGAGAGAGAAATCCTCTTTTCTTTATCTCTGCTGATGACTCTCCTTGTGTCAATGCACTCTAGTGGCTGGCAAACCATCTGTGTGGTGGTTGTGGTGTCTAGCCACTTTTGTGGCAGACATGGTTATTGTGGTGGCTGTGGTGGGCCGTCCACATGGAGGTGATGTTTTTGGCATGGTCTTTGGTGCTGGCAGTATGCCTGTTGTGGGGTGTGTCTGGTCCCCAGCTCCATGCTTTGGGTCCCCGGGCAGGCCCCTATGTGCTGGCTTGGTGTGCCTGGTTATGGAAGGGGGATCTGGTCCCCTTCTCTGTGACTCAGGTCCCCAGATGGGCCCCAAGATGCTGGAGTGCTGTGTCTGGTTGCGGGAGGGGGTTTAGTCCCCTTCTCCATGCCTCGTGTCCCTTGGTGGGCCCCAATTGTCAGGTGATTTTAATAAAGAAGAGTATAAAGAGCTTGCTACTACACCAAAGTTTACTTCATTTTCCCCTAGAACTTTTCCCAAACTTTAAACTATGTTTTGTTCTTGTCAAATGTTATCTCCTTAGTAAGCATTTACTTTTAGAAAAAAAATTTTGTTTTTGTACTGGATTAAATGTCAGTAGCATATACTGTTTCAGATACTGTAATATGGTGACTTAGCAAAAACATTGAAATGTACTCTATGTCTTAAAAACTGTGGATTGAGTGGTAATTTTTAAACAGTGGATAAACTTCCAACTAGACAAAGCAATGGAGGAAAACTGATTCTGGATGAAGAGCACTCAACAAGATGATAATCTTGAAAACAGATCTTAGGACTCAGACTTTCTCTCTTGAAGACAACTAGATTAACAAGGGGTCTTTCTCCCCCAGTGGAATTTCCTTATGTGCAGCCACTTGATCCATGAAGTCCTGGAGGTATGGGTCATA
>NW_007727681.1:81707-83564 GCF_000696425.1 Galeopterus variegatus
TTTTTTTATTATTTATTTTTCTAACTGACATAAAAAGTATATATATTTGTGGTGTACAACATGGCATTTTGAAATACGTATACAGTATGGCATAGCTAACTCAAGCTAATCAACATGTGCATTACTTCACCTATTTATCATTTACTTGTGGTGAGAACACTTCAAATCTTTTCTCTTGGCAATTTTTAAGAGTACAATACATTGTTATTAACTATAGTCACCATGTAGTACAATAGATCTCTTGAATTTATTCCTCCTGTCTAGCTGAAATTTTGTATCCTTTGACCAATATCTCTCCAATCCTTCATTCTTTATATAAAATATGTATTTCCTTCATAATGACCTAAGCATTTATGAGCTCTCAAGCATTTCATAAGCAGACTACTACAAACTTGTCAATTTATTACCCAGTTCTCACCCCGTTCCCCATTAACCCTTCTGAGGTGTGTTACACATGATTCATCATGACACTGCCTCTGCTCTCCTAAAGCTCATGCCATAACTCCTCAATCAAATAAGCAGAGCAGTGAAGAGTACAGATTTTGGTGTCAGACAGACTTGGATTTGAATCTTGGTTCTATCCCTTACTAGCTGTGTGACCTTGGGAACATTCTTCACCTCANGAAGAAAGAATTTCTGATCTTGAAGATAATTGTTTCATGATAACCCAGGTGGACAAAAAAAGGGAAAAAAGAATTTTAAAAAATGAAGAAAATCTAAGAGAGCTAGCATAAAACTTTAAGTGCACAAACATTCAAGTCATGGGTGTTCCAGAAAGGGAGGAGAAAGGAAAAGGCATGAGAAACCTATTCAATGAAATAATAATGGAAAATTTCCCAGGTATAGGGAGAGACATGGACCTTCAGATCCAGGAGGCTCAAAGATCCCCAGACAGATTCAACCCCAAAAGACTAGTCAAACTGGTAAATCTCAAAGACAAAGAGAGAATCTTAAAAGAAAACAAGAGAAACGTATCAAGTCACCTGTAAGTATCAGACTAACAGCAGACTTCTCAACAAAAACTCTACAGTCCAGAAGAAAACAGGATGATATATTCAAAATACTAAACAAAAAAACTGCCAGCCAAGAATATTATATCCAGCAAGGCTATCTTTCAGAAATGAGGGAAAAATGGTGTATTTTCCAGACAAACAAAACCTGCGGGAGTTCACCACCACATCACCAGCCCTACAAGAAATCATCAAGGAAATCCTACATCTGGAATCTGAAAAACAATAATCACTACCACGGATACATAAGAAAGAACAAAACACACTGGTAGAGCAAAAATGCCAACGGGAAAGAGAAACTAAATCTTACCACCACAAAAAACCATAATGACAACGTAATAATGCCTCTGCTGTATTTCTGATTTTAGTAATTTTTGTCTTCTTTTTTCTTGGTCAGTCTAGATAAAGGTTTGCAAATTTTGTTGATCTTTTTAAAGAATCAACTTTTGCTTTTGTTGATTTTATTGCTTTTCAATTCCAATTTTGTTGATTTTTTTGAAGAATCAACTTTTGGTTTTATTGATTTTCTCTTTTTTTATTTTTTTAATTCCTTATTTCATATATTTCTGTTGCAATCTTTGTTATTTCCTACTTATATTTGCTTTTGTTTTAGTTTTTGTATTTTCTTTTTTTAGTGTTTATTTTTTATTATACGTACATGTGGGGTACAATGTTGATTTTCAGTAATTGTGTAGAATGTGTGGTGGTTAGATCGGTATAGAATAGTATAGTTAGCTTATTCATCATTACATTCTTTGTGTCTGTTGACCAATTCTTCGTTAGGCTCCCTCCCTCTTCCCCTCCCCTCCCCTTTTCCACCTCTAGTTTTCTAAAAGTTCAATGTATT
>NW_007727681.1:84853-87678 GCF_000696425.1 Galeopterus variegatus
GCACCTCAGTAGGAAGTCTGTGGTCTGTGGTTAAGCCTTGCGAATTCTTTCTGACCCAGTCTATTTGCATTTCTGCTGACACAGTCTAAGTCCTGGAAAGCAAGAATGCCTCCATCTTTAATATGTGTCTTCATTTTCCTTCAGAAGTTTACATTACTGATTTGAGATTTTTCTTATTTTTAAAATAGGTGTTTACATGTATGAATTTTCCTCTAAGCACTGCATGAGCCCGCATCCTATAATTGGCATTTGCACTTTCATTTATACTTCAAAGTACTCTCTAACTTCACTGTGAAATTCCTTTTTACCATTGTCTATTTAGGAGAATGTCACTTAATTTCTACACATTTATGAGTTTTCTAAGTTTCCTTCTTTTATTGTGGTCAGAGAACGTATTTTCTATGATCTTAGTCTTTTTAAATGTATTAAGACTCATTTTGTGGCCAAAAATAAAAATAATAATAAAAATTAGAAAAAAA
Organism: Galeopterus variegatus; assembly: GCF_000696425.1. NCBI lineage: Eukaryota > Metazoa > Chordata > Mammalia > Dermoptera > Cynocephalidae > Galeopterus > Galeopterus variegatus. Next base: position 85,333 of record NW_007727681.1, read on the forward strand.
TAGAATAGGTGGGGTTTACTTAAGCTCAATTCTTTTCCTTCTCCACTAAAATAAGATTGAAAAAGACTGATTTTTTTCCTGTTACAATATTTACACTATTTTTGCTCAGAAAAGAAAACCACCTAAGGTGTTTTTTCTTTTCTCTTGTAGTGTGGCCACTCTAAGTCAATATAATCTGCATAGAATTTCATGTTAGCAATTGAAATGAAACCAAGCTCATTCATCCAAACAAATGTCTGTGACATAGAACATTAGAATTATATACAATTGTTATTGATACGTGTGTAACCATGAGCAAATGATGTTATCTCTGTTTCCCACCTATTTAACATCATTGATAGAATTTGTAAGCTGAGAACACCTTGAAGACACAAAACCTGTCATACTTCTGGTACTAGCTTCCCATGAAATGTTCTGTTTGACATTCCCTCACTCCAGGAATACGCATTTACTTCCATTTCTTCTATATCTTCTGCTTTTCCCATTTTCTCTCTTTCCATTAGGCCTTTAGGATTCCATTTTTCTCTGCCTTGCTTTTGACATAAGGGTATTATATTGAACAACTTTGCATCATCNGATTTGAATCTTGGTTCTATCCCTTACTAGCTGTGTGACCTTGGGAACATTCTTCACCTCACTCAGCTTTATTTTTCTTATCTATAAAGTGGATGTGATAGCCCCTCTTCCCAGAAGCAGACAGGAGAGCACACCCAGGGTCCTAAGGTGGGAGCTCAGGGCAACATCCCAGCCTGGATGAAGGCAAGGAGGACACCAAAAATACCACTTCTGTGCAGGTGTTCCACCACAGCCACTACCACAGCTATGGCTGCTGCAAAAACAGTGGATGCCACAGCAGTAGCTGCAGCTACCATACAGGCATCCCGCCAGACACTCAACTGCATTGAAACAAGGAGAGTCAACAGTGATGACCAGAAAAAGAAGAAGATGTCTCTCCTCAAAGACAACTCCAGAGTAATAGAAGAGGCAAATGCACTACCGGATGACCAGATATCAACATAGAGATATTAGAAATATGAAAATCCCCCCAAAATGACACCACCAAAAGAATACAGTAATTCTCAAATACCAGTCCCTATAGAGCAGGAAACCCTTGAAATGACTGAAAAAGAATTCTGAGCAACAATCTTAAGGAAACTCACTGAGATATGAGAAGACTTAGACAATGTAATAAAATGCTAAAAAAAATCCGGGATATGAAGGAAGAAATTTACAAAGAGATTAATACCTTAAAAAGAATGTAGCAGAACTTATGGAACTTAAAGATTCACTCAACAAAATAAAAAGCACAACCGGTAGCTTAAGCAGCAGGCTAGAACAAGTAGAAGAAAGAATTTCTGATCTTGAAGATAATTGTTTCATGATAACCCAGGTGGACAAAAAAAGGGAAAAAAGAATTTTAAAAAATGAAGAAAATCTAAGAGAGCTAGCATAAAACTTTAAGTGCACAANCTTGGTCAGTCTAGATAAAGGTTTGCAAATTTTGTTGATCTTTTTAAAGAATCAACTTTTGCTTTTGTTGATTTTATTGCTTTTCAATTCCTTATTTCATATATTTCTGTTGCAATCTTTGTTATTTCCTACTTATATTTGCTTTTGTTTTAGTTTTTGTATTTTCTTTTTTTAGTGTTTATTTTTTATTATACGTACATGTGGGGTACAATGTTGATTTTCAGTAATTGTGTAGAATGTGTGGTGGTTAGATCGGTATAGAATAGTATAGTTAGCTTATTCATCATTACATTCTTTGTGTCTGTTGACCAATTCTTCGTTAGGCTCCCTCCCTCTTCCCCTCCCCTCCCCTTTTCCACCTCTAGTTTTCTAAAAGTTCAATGTATTACTGTAATCATTGTTTCTTTCTTTCTTTCTCTCTGTCTCTCTTTATTGTATGGATTCAGCTCCCAGTTATGAGTGAGAACACGCAGTATTTTTCTATATCTGGGTTGTTTCACTTAGAATAATCAAGGTGGAAGTTTGCATGTTTCTCTTGGTCCTGGGGGCCTCAGGAGGCAGAACTACAGGTAGCCTCTGCCAGGAGTACCCCAGGGAGCAGGGCCACACATAGCCCTGCCAAGAGAGTGCAGCGAGGTGAGTTGCTCAGGGCATGCCTTGAGCTAGGGGCTGCTGCCTAGGGATGTGGGCAACCAGAAACCAGACACAAAGTTCTGGGACTTAGTGCCCGCACTAAGCAACTTTATTGTCTACAGGCATGTATTATATATGTTTTAGCCAGCCGTGAGCCCCTCCCATACCTCCCTGTCTCCTAGGCACCTCAGTAGGAAGTCTGTGGTCTGTGGTTAAGCCTTGCGAATTCTTTCTGACCCAGTC
>NW_007727681.1:89410-90097 GCF_000696425.1 Galeopterus variegatus
CATCTGAAATTATGCTCAAAAATAGTCAAACAAATATATTGTTATTTCTAAAAAAAAAATGGGTTTGATAATAATACAACTTTCCTCATAGCATTGTAACAAGGATTAAATTAACTAACGTATAAAGCACTTACATGGTGCCTGCCATATAAGGTTTAATGTGTGGGCTCTTCGGCACAGAAAGAGAACTGAGAAACTAATAGAAGCCCAAAGACAAAACTGTAGAATATGCCATTTCTCCCTCTTTACTCCCCCTCCACCTAACACACACACACATACATGCACACGTGCACATGCACAGCCAGTGAGGTAAGAGTTGTGTCCATGAAGCAGATGAAATGGGCACTGATCCAAGAGTTAGGAAGTTTAGTTACCCACAGCTGGAGCTGAGAGAAGAGGCAGTTTTCAGAATGATTATAATTAATGTCAAATGAATAAAATAAGCATTCAAAATAATTAGTTAAATTTGATAAGAGGTCACAAGTATGTTTATTTCTCATATTTCCTACTATCTTCTATATTATCACTCAACTTCTAGCTTTATTTAATCCATTCTCCATGTTCTGAATTCTTATCCAACTAGATTTGCTCTCTTGGCAAATCATGTAACTCATATTTATCTCTTTGTTGAATTTCTCATTCAGATCAGGAATTAATTGTTTTTCTCATTTTGTTGAACTATTTGTC
>NW_007727681.1:91414-94248 GCF_000696425.1 Galeopterus variegatus
AAGCAAGATTGTCCTTTCCTCTGTGGCTTGGGAGCTGGACAGCCAGGATCAAAGCTGCTGAGCCACTTATCAGGAAGTGGGCAAGGCCACCAGGCGGGGCTGCAGTGAGGGGTCCCATCTAGCTGCTTCTTGGGCAGTGGGCAGGGCCACTAGGCAACCTGCAGTGAAGTGGCCCATCCAGCTGCTTCTGGGTGGCTAGCTCATATTTATAAACCAGTTATTAAGCATTAAACAAATTATTAAATAGCTAATTACATAGGAAACTATGCAGGTCTGGTCAGTAGAACAAATATACTTGGTCCATGGGAATTTACAATCTAATACAGAAACACACACAATGTGGGAAGGGAAAAAAATACACAGTGGAAGTCTCCTTTCTATTCCTTCCCCATTTTTCCTCCATCCCTCTCTCCATAGGTAACCACTTTTTTAATTTTTAAGTTTCTTATGTATCTTTCCAGCATTCCATTACTAGTTTACAATAAAACAATCGTAGGTTGTTTCTCTCAATTTTGTATATAAAGTAGCATATTAGACATGTTATTCTGTACATTGACTTTTTGAAATTAAACTTATTTTGAGATAATTGTGGAGTCACATATAGTTGTATGAAATAATACAGAGAGATCCCATGTATCCTTTATAGTTTCCCCCAATGGTAATGTCTTGCAACACTATAGTACAATATCACACCAGAATAATAACATTGATGCAATCTGTATACAGAACACTTCCATCACCACAAGAGTCCTTCATGCTGTTCATTTTATAGCCATAGCCCCTTACTACTAAATCCCCATCTCTCCCTTACCCTTTGTGGGCTGGCTGGTTAGCTCAATTGGTTAGAGCACAGCCTTGTAACACTTAGGTCTAAGGGTTTGGTTCCCTGTACCAACCAGCCACCAAAAAGGAAAAAAAAAAAATACAGAAAACAAAAAAACCTCCTTTACCCTGACAACCAAAAACCTATCCTCCATTTCCATAACTTTTTATCATTTTGATATAAATGAAATTATGCAGTATGTAACCTTTGAGGACTGGCTTTCTTCACTCAACACAATTGTCTGAAGATTCAGATTGTGGCATACATCAATAGCTCATTAGTCTTTATGGCTGAGTAGTATTCTATGATATTAATGTACCACAGTTTGCTTAAGTTTTCACCCAGTGGGGTGTTTCTAATTTTTGCCTAATATTAATGAAGCCACTATAAACATTCATTTACAAGTTTCTGTGTGAACATAAGTTTTCATTTCCCTGGGATAAATGCCCAGGAATGCAATTGCTTGGTTATAAGGTAGCTATGTGTAGTTTTATGAGAACAATCAAACTATTTCCACAGTGGCTTTACCATTTAATATTCCCACCAGCAATGTATAGGTAATCTAGTTTCTCCACATCTTTATTAGCATGTGGTGTTGTCACTAGTTTTTATTTTATTTTTTTTATTTTAATAGGTGTGTAGTGATATCTTATCATGGTTTTTATTTGCATTTTCCTAATGCCTAATGATGCTGAACATATTTTCACATGTTTATTTGCCATCTGTGTATGCTCTTCAGTGAAATTTTTCTTCGTGTCTTTTTTCCATTATCTACTTTGATTGCTTGTTTTTTAACTGTTGAGTTTTAAAAGTTCCTTACATATTTTGGATACTAGTCCTTTGTTGGATATGTGGTTTGCAAACATTTTCTTTCAGTGTGTAGCTTGTTTTTTCATCCTCTAACAGAGTCTTTCAAATAGCAAATTTTAAAGTTTTGACTAGGTCCAATTTATCCCCCAGGCTCGCCCCACTTGGTGTACATTCTCTGACACCACCCTGACACTGGCGGGTGGGGAGAAGAGCCGGTGGAAAGACATGCTACCGCCTACCCATTTCCTGGTTCTTGGGCTAATGAGAGGAGGCTTTTGCTGAGCCTTTTTTTTGTCTACTCTCATTGGCATTTCCAGATTGCCAGGTTTTTCAGCAAAGTCTGGGGTGTAGGAGACAGAAGGAAAAACCCAAGGCCCTCACCACCATGTGTTTCTTGGGTCCTGAGGTTTCTAGCTGGTCTACTACCTTCCCTCCACCTTTCAGAGTCTTCTTATGCTTCATGTTAGTTTTCATTTTTTTACATATATAATATCAAGGATTTTCATTTGTAGTTAGGGAGAAGAATAGAAAAAATTATGTCTACTCTACTTTCCTGAAAAGTGTACTTGTCTTTTCACTGAAATATCAGAAGCTATGTATGCTGGTACATAGAGACTTTCTCATTTTTATAGGTACACAGTATTCCATTACATGAATGTACTATAATTTACTTACCCAGTCCCCTATTTTTGGACATTTAAACAATCATCTGCAACTATCATCAATTCTACAAGTAATAAGCTTATATATATGTCATTTTGCCTGCATGCAAGTATATCTATTGGACAAATTATCCAAAAGTGTAATAACTGTATCCAAAAGTATATGCTTTTGAATTTTGTTAACTGTTGCCAAACTACCCTCCATAGAAATGGTACCAATTTATACTTTGACAAGTTAAATTAAAGAGTACCTGTTTTCTTATACAATATATTTGTTATAATCATTTTTCCTAAATTCACAGTGACAAAATCTATCTTATGTTATTTTATTTTAATTTTGTATTTCCTTTATTTTAAAAGTTTAGCATAAGTATAAATCTTTCAGAGCCATTTGTATTTCCATTTCTGTGAATTGAGTGTTCATATCCTTTAAACAATATTCTATCACTTAGCTCGGCTCTCCACTTATTTTTTAGGATTGCTTTATAAATGAGAGATAAAGGTATGATTTAAATATATTAAAATTCATTCATTTAAAA
>NW_007727681.1:94592-98699 GCF_000696425.1 Galeopterus variegatus
TTTTGAATTTTGTTAACTGTTGCCAAACTACCCTCCATAGAAATGGTACCAATTTATACTTTGACAAGTTAAATTAAAGAGTACCTGTTTTCTTATACAATATATTTGTTATAATCATTTTTCCTAAATTCACAGTGACAAAATCTATCTTATGTTATTTTATTTTAATTTTGTATTTCCTTTATTTTAAAAGTTTAGCATAAGTATAAATCTTTCAGAGCCATTTGTATTTCCATTTCTGTGAATTGAGTGTTCATATCCTTTAAACAATATTCTATCACTTAGCTCGGCTCTCCACTTATTTTTTAGGTTTGCTTTATAAATGAGAGATAAAGGTATGATTTAAATATATTAAAATTCATTCATTTAAAATATGTAGTTTGATGTGTTTTGACAAATGTGTTTACTCATGTAACCACCAGCACAATCAACAAATAGGACACTTCCATCCCCAAAAGTTCCCTTGGGCCCACTTGAAATTAATTGTCCCTCCCGAAACATTCTATAGTGCATGGATGTACCATTAACATCTACTTAACAAAAAGCTGACATAATTAAGAATGACTAGGCAATATATTGTTTTAGTCACAGCCTAATTGCTCCCCTCCTTTGGGTCCAATTTGTACGTAAGGCAGAAGGGTGAATATATGACTTATCACTTTAGGTTATGAGCTGTGAGAGGACAGGAGCATAGCTTCATATGTTTTATACCAAATACAGCATTTCCAAGTGTTTACTAGACATTGTCAATCAACATTTGCTTCTAACTTGAAACTAGCCATCAATTAGTCATAAAAATGAAGAAATAATGGACTCACGGTTTATAATATAAAAACAATGCCCTCTTACCTGATGCTGCCCCTCTTACCTCATTCCTGACTAAGTGATAGTGACTGCTTATATTCTTCTAAAGAAAAAGGATGACAGCAGTCGTGTACAGGCCTTCTCAACAAAGTGACAGTAAGTAACGCATCCTCATGTCGAAGGGCTCTGCTGCAGATGTGTGATCCCTGAGCCCTAGCCAGGTTCACAGCGCTGAACAGGAATGTCATTATGCACCCACAGACCAGAGTGGCAGTTTCAATTACTACAATGTGAGTCATTTTTTAGATTGTTTTTATCACTGTGGAAAGAAGGGAAGCCATAGCATCTGGAGACGGATAAAGTGTAACTGAATTCATTTTCTATTTACTACCGTAGAACAGAGATATTTAACCTTTTGTATCAGCCATTCTGGCAAATAAATATGAACCTATTATAGACTGCCATGTTTCTAACACCAACAACATTTCAGATAGGTTGAATGAGGCCATTGCTAAGCAAATAGCACTTCTCTAAAATTAAAAGCAAACAAACAAAAACTCTTTTTCCATTAGAAATATCTAAATATGATTCAGACAAGGCGCTACTTAAGACAATATTTATGGTAAAGTCCTATATCAATGTGGTTTTTGCCATTTAAAATAACAATTTGCATATTCAAGTAAACCTCTCTCTAATGGAAAGTCAAAGCTATTTTCTAAAAATACTGCAAAACAAAATAAGAACTTAGAGTATCTTAGAGAAAATACTCCCCCAAACAATAAAATGCTTTACTCAGGCTACGCATAAAACTAACACAATCCCTAAATAATCCCGTGAATGAATAGCTTAGTCCTAGTTCAATGTCTCTCACCCAGTACATTCCATCTTTCAATCCAAACAACCCCACCACTTTTCCTAAACCCAAGAAGAAGCAGAGGCAAAAAGGTACTCCATATATGTTTTCTGTATTTATGGTCTAAATTTGAAGTCCTTCCAAACTCCAATTTTCCTCCAGGTAATGTTTCTGTAGAAAGTTTCACAGTTATTAAGTTCATTATTGTTCAATTTCTCAATAATTGTACATACTCGTACAGTTTTCTGGGTGCAATATCAATGGAACCTTTCCATGCCACCTTTGTTCAATGACAATATGAGAAGCAATGTTAATCAATAGGTGAGCTTAAGTTCACAGCCACAGTCCCACTTTGGGGCATAAGTTTATAGAAAGTACAAATAAGATCCAACTTTGGAAATACTACAATGTGGGGTTTTCAAAGAGAGACTGGCTAGACAAGAAGATATCCCAAACAAAACAGACCTATGAAGAGCCCAAGTGAATAATACCTACTAAATTTAACACAGAAAATTTTGTTACTGAAACAAGTGGGGTCCATTTGGCCATGCATCAACAGAGAGCCAGTGACTGAAGCACATGTCTTTATAGTAAAGAAAGAAAGTTTAGTCACAGGCAACCATTATGAGAACTGGGAGATTAGCATCTCAGATCCATCTTCCCTATTACGGGAAAGGTGGAACACTTATGGGGAAGTGGTTAGGGGCTGTGTGATGCATGGAGGATCATGACTGGTCAAAGGGTTTGGAGGAGTTCCTCAGTGATCTGCACTGGCGCAGGACATTCCTAGGAAATACACACTGATGTCTTTAGAACAAATGAATATAGTGTATAAATTTACTCTCAAGGGGTTCAGGAAAAAATATAAATATATATTTGGAAAGAGTGAGAGAAAATGGTAGAGTAAGTGAGGCAAAATATAAGCAATTGGTGTATCTAGGGAAGGGTACATATAACAAAAGTTCTGATTACTATTCTTTCCACTTTTCTGTAAGTTTGAAAGAATGCAAAAATAACAAGAAATCAAGGAGAATATAGTAATTAAACTTCCTTAGGAAACTACAGGAAATTTACAAAAATATTCTTTAAAAGATTGGAAACATGGAAGCATAGCAAGAATCATACAAGTCTATGTGAGGTGATGCTTTGCAAGAAGAGCACATGAGATTGCATGTCTCTAGGCTATGAGCAATCTAGGCACAGACTCCATCCTCTTGGCAAGGACTGGCCCCATCCCCCATGGCCACCATGTGCCATAGTACTCTATTTAATTCATATCTTTTTTTTTTTTTTCCTTTTTGTCTTTTTTCGTGTCCGGCAACGGATCGCAACCCTCAGTGTTGCACCCGTACCGGACCGGGACCGGCAACGGGATCGCAACCCTCGGTGTTGCTCCCACACCTCGCTCAGCCAGTGAGCGGGAACCAGTCTGTATGTGTGATCCGAACCCTCGGCGGGAGCGCCACCGCACTCCCAAGCGGCGCACTGTAGCAGTGCGCCACCGGGCCGGCCCTATTTAATTCATATCTTAACCACATGGTTTGAAGCATTCAGTTCCTATTTGGACAGTTAAATACAAGTGAGCTTATTTGGGAAATAATTACTTATATTCTTTGATAATACAAAATTATTTTTTACCTAGTGCTCACAGCAATGCCCCTTTCAAATAGAGCTGTAGACACTTAGCCAAAAAAAGTTATTGGCCCACAACTTTTGAGGAAAACATCAATTTCATAAAATAAGAGATCTTGCAAAGTAACAGTAGATTTTGGTCAGACAACATATATGAAAATATGGCTAAAAATAACAATCAGAGTAACAGTACTTTGCAGAGTTTTTCAGACAAGATAAAAAAAAATATAGACATAAGTACTCTCTTTTGACAGATGGTTAATGCCCTTAAATATTTTCTCCATATTTTAGTTGTCTTGCCTCCAAATTAAATCAATTTTTAAACTTCTGGGAAGACTGGTCTCCCCACTAGTAGCTTTAAATCCCACATACCAAATCTCAAAGCATAGCAAAGTCACTTAACTGAGTCTCAAATTATTCCTCTGCTGAATGGGGTGATACTGGTATCTATGGAATAGGATTGTAATTATTAAAAATATTAAATGCTTTTAAAGTGCATAGCATAGTGCTTGGCACATAATCAGAACACCTGCAAGGAACACAGATCACAGTATTTTTACATAGGAGGACATGTGCTTGGTAATTATGAGGGTGTTTTTTTTTTTTTTTTTTTTTTTTTCATTTTTTTTTTTTTTTTTTTTTTTTCAATAAAACAAACATTTACTGGCTAACTACATGCTAGGCATGCACCTTGTTAGGCTGAGAATATACTGATGAACAGTACAGGCACTGTCATAGTTGTCTATTTATTTATTTATTTATTATTATTTTTTTTTTTAATTTTTATTTTGTCAATATACAATGTATATGATTATTAT
>NW_007727681.1:99274-103679 GCF_000696425.1 Galeopterus variegatus
CCCAGCGTTAATAGCAGTTCTTTTGCTGGAATCTGTCAGATGCTGATGCAGAAAAGCACATCAGTTCTGCTAGGTGCACTTTTTCTATTTATAGTGGCTACAAACAAGGCTGCAGGAACATAGAAGCCACCTTCCACTGGCGGTATGCATTTACTTCTCGTTCTGAGAAATGCCTTTTGTCACATCTGGAGATCAAATATCACATTTCATTCTGTTATCTGAGGCTGTTTTATTAAAAACTCTCAAATTATATAAAGACTTTTATTTTGACCTCCTAGACTGTTTACACACACACACACACATCTTCTACTTTTAAAGACAGATGAAATCACTCAATTACCTTTTTGGAGAAGTTAAAATAGAAGAACGTTTTCTGACTGCGAGACACAGCACTTTCCTATTCTCCCTAGAAGTGGCATGTTAATAAGAAAAGCTATCAAAAAGAGCTATTTCTGTTTGGGCATGGAGAATAATCCCTAGATATGTGATGTCATTTCAGATTGATTTCTCTCTTAGTGTTCCTTTGCATATGTTGTTATTACTTTTTAAAAAAGCATACAGAGTAAGGAAGGATATATAACAGGACAAAACACTCTCCTATGAGGGCTTAAAACAGATCTTACATAAGTAACTGCCAAGAATAATAAGTCATCTTTTCAGATTCACAAATCTTACTTATCTGAGAAGGCGAAATAGGGAAATCAAAAGAGAACAGATCCTCGGGGACCCTGTTCTCTCACGTGTAACATTTCTCCTATATTTTCTTTTTCTTCCCCTCAAGAGTCTTATTTACTTACACGTATGAACATTCTCAAAACTTTCTCAGTTCTCATTCTCAGACAAGCTTCTAGAAAGAATGGCTCATGCCTGATGGCTTGGTTTGCTTTCCTCGGGTTTGGCAGTGCCTTGCTTTCTGCCGTATGCTCCTGGGCTCTGCAGGCCCCAAGATTGCCATCAACCCTAGCTGCTAGAGCCAATGGACATGTCTACGTGCCTGTCATGTTTGAGCTTGCTGATACACTCCTCGGAATTGTTACCTACCAATGTTCCCCACTACTTCTTCCAACTCTCTGATTTCTCATTCTTAATTTCCTTTGAAACTTCTCTTTCCCTTAAATATTAGTGTTCCTGCTTTTTTCCTTTTTCCTCATTCTTCGTACGCTTCTTAGACATAGAATTAATTCATTCTCATAGCTTCAAATTCAACCTGAATACCAATGACTCCTATTTGTAGTACAACTCCTGTCCTGGAAATCCTCTTTATTGGACAAATCTACTGGGATAGAGAGTGCCTCAAACTCTACATTCCAGAATACAGTTACTACCTTTCCACTCCCAGTCTGCACCTTCTCTTGTGCTGCCTCTCTATGAATGTAGCAACTTATAGTAATAGTAATAGCTAACATGTATTCAGTACTTATTTGCTGTTTCTCCTGTGTTCTTGCATGTAACGTTCACCACAACCACACAGAGGTACCACTGTTGTGCCCATTTTACAGATGAGGAACAGTAAGTGCAGTGTGATTATAGAAACTTCCCAAAGCCAACATGGCAGGCTCAGTCTGGGGGTCTCCAGAGACAGGGTCTTACCTACTTGGTTGCACTGCCTCGCTTTCATCTCCTTGCTCTTTTCTGCTGGTTGATAATGCAGCACTGTTGGTCCTAGCTCTCTAATATTTATCTCTTAACCTGATGCTCTCTGCAATAGCCTTGTTCAGTCTTCATTATCTGCTGCTTGATTAATATAAAAGCCTCTTTATTTTTAGTATAGCTACCGTTCTTGCCCCTTCGGATATACTCTCCATTCTGCTGCGGGAGTTATCTCCAAAACACCAGTCTGATCACATTAAACCACAAACCCTCACCAGGACATGTAAGTCCCTTCCAGATTAGATTCTTGTCTTCTTACCCAGTCTCATCTTTCTTTTCATGCATTTATACCAATACATGCAACTGATTTTTAAAAAATCTATTAGATTGAACCATATGAAGTCACTAATGTTCAATCAATTTCTGGCTATCAAATTTTTAACTTACAAGACTTCTTATCTGTTTGCTGATTTTTAAAGGAGCATTCTGGGTTTTATTAAGAGTTATGACATGTTCTCATTAATCTTAAGGTATTAATTAGAGCTGAGAAATTTTATTTAGGGGGAGTTAATTCTGATTCATGCATTGTTTTTGTTTCCTCTGAGTACTTTCTCTATATGTTTATTTTGCTTCTCTTTTTTTATTTAGGGGGCTTTATTCTTATACCTAGAGATCTTTGGTTATTAATACACGTAAAAAATAAAAGTTTAGAAAGCTATTTGGCAGATTTCTGTGTATGGATGAGGTGCATCAATGGCACATTTCTCTTTGGGGTGACTAGGTGGGAGCCATATTTTTATTGGGGGATTCCTAAACATCAATATGTGATGAACTTTTTCCTGAAGCCATTCTATTTTCCAGAGAAGAATTCTCCAATCTTCTGTGCAATGAAAACTAGATGGGGAGAGTGGTGTCATCAGGATGGCAGAATAGACAATTCCCAGCATCAATCCTCCCACAGGCGACTAATTTACAACTATTAAAAAGCAAAGACTACCAACCTGGGACTACTGGAGCTAGGAAAAGAGGAGAGACCTGCAGAGTTTGTGAAGGTGTGAGAGGCCATTGTAAGAGGATGTAGGGATGGCACCTATCTTTCTGATACCAGGCTACTTCTTAGCCATCCTGATACAGATGGGGTAGTTACCACACATGGATCAAAGCCGGAAAAAGCCTCAGTGTCCCTCTTTGAGTAAACCTACTTGGAGTCTGCAGAGGAGATGAGGGCTTCAGATCACACCATACCAGACCACTGGCAGGATTTTCTTGGGCCTACATAAGAGCAAGCAGCTGAAGCCCACTGGAGCAAAGAACCACCCAGAGGCCAGTAAGTTATCGTGAGGGACGCTTACATAGCCATCCCAATGGGAAGTGGTTGGAGTGCTTGAGATAGGCTGGACCATCAGAGAGACACTGACCACAGTATGGGCAGCTGGTCTCAGTGAAAATCAGTCAGGGTGATAGAACTGCAGGGGCATGACTGGCAGTCCCAGGCTGTAATTCTCACACGGCCCAGACCTGAGTATTTAACAATCCACACCAAAATCCTTCCGCAGAGAATCAGCAGCAAAGCATCAATTTAGATCAACCACAAGGTCAAGTTCTGGTCCCCACAGGAAGTTCCACCAACTCAGGAACTAACGACAGGACAACACATTAGTTCCAGTGCACAGTCTAAGTGATGGTGGTAACTATTAATCCATCACAGAATGGGGGGAAAAAAAACCACAGACCAGAGACAAAGCTCTGATATTAACCAGAAAGATCTAACAAAGCCAAAGAACCCCTATAAAACCTAGAAGATATAGCAGTCTCCTCAAATGCCCAAACATCCATGTAAAGACAAAAAGACCAAGAAAGAATAGAGAAATATGTCATTGCCAAATGAGATAAACAAATCACCAGCAATGTACACAGAGTAACAACAGATCTGTAAAATGTCTGACAGAGAATTCAGAATAACCCTCTTAAGAACGTTTAGGGAGTCAAAAGAAAATACAGATATAAAATTAGATGATATCTGGCAAAAAATCCAGGAGAAGAATGAGAAACTTGACAAAGGAATAGAGTCAATCTAAAAAACAAATAGAAATTCTAGAAATAAAGAATACATTGTCTGAATTGAAAAACTCAACAAAAGCTCCAAAAGCAGACAATCAAATGGAGGAAAGAATCAGTGAGCTTGGAGATAAACACAAGAAATTATCCAATCAGAGGATCAAAACAAAAAAAAGAAAAAATGAAACAGAAATACAGCAAATATGGGACTCCCTCAAGAGAAATAATTTCCCCATGATTGGCATATCTGAAGGAAAGAAAAAAGGAAAAGTAATGGCAAAAAATTCCCAAGTATGAAGAAAGATGACAAAAATAATGGCAAAAATATTCCCAAGTACAAAGAAAGATGACAGCATTCAGGTATAGGAAGCTCAGAAACAGCCAATCAAATTCAATTCAAAGAGGATGACCCCAAGGCACATCATAATCAAATTATCAAAAACAAAAGACAAAGAAAGAATACTGAAAGCTGCAAGAGAAAAGAAACACGTAACATTCAATAGAGCCCCAATACATCTCTCAGTGATTTCTCAGGAAACCCGATAGACCAGAAGAGGATATGATGATATATTCAGGGTGCTGAAGGAAAAAGACTGTTAGCCAAGAATTCTCTATCCAGCAAAACTAACTTTCAAATGATGGAGAAATAAAGTCTTTCCCAGACAAACAAAAGCTAAGGGAATTCATCAACAATACACCCACTTTACAAGAAATGCTAAGGGGGGTTTTTCAGTCTGAAATAAAACCATGCTAAGGA
>NW_007727681.1:103961-105378 GCF_000696425.1 Galeopterus variegatus
AAGAATACTGAAAGCTGCAAGAGAAAAGAAACACGTAACATTCAATAGAGCCCCAATACATGTCTCAGTGATTTCTCAGGAAACCCGATAGACCAGAAGAGGATATGATGATATATTTAGGGTGCTGAAGGAAAAAGACTGTTAGCCAAGAATTCTCTATCCAGCAAAACTAACCTTCAAATGATGGAGAAATAAAGTCTTTCCCAGACAAACAAAAGCTAAGGGAATTCATCAACAATAGACCCACTTTACAAGAAATGCTAAGGGGGGTTTTTCAGTCTGAAATAAAACCATGCTAAGGAATAACATTTGAAAATACATAACTCATTAGTAAAGTAAGTTCACAGACAACCTCAGAATAATCCAATATCATAAGGATGGTGAATAAACCACTTAAATCCTTAGTGTGAAGACTAATGTACAAACCAAACAAGACACAAATACATGCAACAATTCTATAAGAGATAGAAAATATTAAAAGATGTAACTTGAAACAACAAACTGTCAAAAAGTGGGGGACAATGATGCCAGGCCATAGAATTGGCTTTTCTATTTTCTTTTTTCTTAGATATCAAAGGTAAGTTGTTATTAGTATAAAATAATTTGTTATACCTATAACACCTTTTTTGTAAGCCTCGTATTTATCATACACAAAAACTTAGAAGAGACACACTAAAAATAAATAGTGATAAATCAAAACGTAAAGCTAGATAAAACCACTCACCACAAAGAAAGACAGTAAAAAAAAAAAAAAAAAAAAAAAGATCTGCAAAGCAACCAGGGCAAAAATAGCAAAATGGCTATAATAAGTCCTAACACATCAATAATAATGCTAACAATAAATGGAAACATATTAAATGCCCCAATTAAAAGATACAGAGAGGCCAAATGGATTATGAAACAAAAACCAAAAATATGCTGCCTGCAAGAAGCTCACTTAACTGATAAAGACACACACTGGCTGAAAGTGAAAGGATGGAAGAAGATATTTCATGCAAATGTAAACCAAAAAAGAGTAGGACTATCTATATTTTATCAGATAAAATAGACTTCAAGCCAAAGAAAGTAAAAAAACATAAGAAAAGCGATTATGTAATTATAAAGGGATTAATTCAATAAGAGGATATAACAATTCTGAATATACATGCACACAACTTTGGAGCACCCAGTTATACAAAGCAATTACAACTGGACTTAGTGGGAGAGATAGACTCCAACACAGTAATAGTAGGGAAACTTACTGCCCCACTTTCAGCCAAGGACAGATCATCCAGACAGAAAATTACCCAGGAAACATCAGAATTAATCTCTAGTATGGGTCAAGTTGACCTAACAGACATTTTTAGAACATTTTACCCAACAGCTGCAGAATACACATTCTTCTCAGCAGCACATGGAACATTCTCTAGAATAGACC
>NW_007727681.1:106245-106974 GCF_000696425.1 Galeopterus variegatus
GAAGTGAATGAATTAGAGATTTTAAAAAGAAAACAAAAGATTAGTGAAACAAAGAGTTGTTTTCTTACAAAAATAAACAAAATCAACAAAGCTTTAGCTAGACTAATGAAGAAAAAAGAGAGAGAAGATGCAAAAAAATAAAATCAGAAATGAAAAAGGAGACATTACAACTGATACCATAGAAATACACAGGATCATAAAAGACTGCAACAAACAACTATATGCAAACAAACTGGAAAACCTAGAAGAAGTGGATAAATTCCTAGACACCTATAACTTGCCAAAGTTGGCTCATTAAGATCAAAAGCCTCCCAACAAAAAAAACCTCAGGACAAGTTGTCTTCACTGCCAAATTCTACCAAACATTTAAAGAAGAACTAATACCAATTCTTCCCAAACTCTTCTAGAAAACTGAAGAGGAAGGAATATTTCCAAACTCATTCTACAAGACCAGTGTTACCCTCATACCAAAACCAGAAAAGGACACACACAAAAAAGAAAACTACAGACCTATATCCCTAATGAACACAGACATGAAAATCTTCAACAAAATACTACCAAACAGAGTCCAGCAACACATTAAAAAAATTATACAACATAATCAAGTGGGATTGATCCCAGGGATGCAAGGATTTCTCAACATATGCAAATCTGTAAATGTGATCTGTCACATCAACAGATGAAGGGGAAAATATATATATATATATATTTTGATATATATATATATAT
>NW_007727681.1:107372-132543 GCF_000696425.1 Galeopterus variegatus
ATATATATATATATATATATATATCATTTCAATAGATGCAGAAAAAGCATTTGGTAAAATCTAACATCCCTTTATGATATAAACACTCAACAAATTAGGTATAGAAGGAATGTACCTCAACACCATAAAAGCCATATATGACAAACCCACAGTTAATATCATACCAAATGGATAAAAATTGGAGGCTTTTCCTCTAAGATCTGAAACAAGACAAGGATACCCACTTTCCCCACTCTTATTCAGCATAGTACTAGAAGTTCTAGCCTGTGCAATAAGGCAAAAGAAAGCAGTGAAGGGCATTCAACTTGGAAAGGAGAAAGTCAAACTATCCTATTTGCAGATGACATGATCTTGTACATGGAAAACCATAAAGACTCCACTAAAAAATTATTAGTGCTAATAAATGAATTCAGTATAGTGGCAGGATACAAAATCAACACACAAAAATCCATAGCCTTCTTATACTTCAATAAAGAAATAGCCAAAGAAGAAATCAAGAAGTTAGCCCTTTCACAATAGCTACCAAAAAAATGAAATACCTTGGAGTAAATTTAATAAAGGATGTGAAAGATCTCTACAACGAAAACTACAAAACAGTAGTGCAAAAAATTGAAGAGAACACAAATAAATGGAAAGATATCCCATGTTGATGAGTCAGAAGAATTAACATCATCAAAATGTCCATTTTACCCAAAGCAACTTATGCCTTTAATTCAATCTCTATCAAAATATCATTGATATTCTTCACAGAAATAGAAAAAAAAATCTCAAATTTATGTGGAAGTAAAAGTACCCTGTATAGCTAATGCAATCCTGAACAAAAAGAACAAAATCGTAAGCATCACGCTTTTGACTTCAAAATAGACTATAAAGCTATAGTACCAAAACAGCATGGCACAGACATAAAAACAGACAAATTGACCAATGGAATACAATATGAGCCCCCAAATAAACCCACACATTTACAGCCAACTGATTTTTGACAAAGGTACCAAAAATGTACAATGGGGAAAGGACAGCCTCTTCAACAAATGGTGCTGGGAAAACTGGATATTCATATGCATAAGATTGGAACTAGACCGTTATCTCTCACCATACACAAAAATCAACTCTAAATGGATCAAACACCTAAATTTAAGACACAAAACTATGAAAGTACTAGAAGAAGACATAGGAGAAAAGTTACACAAAATGGGAGTGGGCACCACTTTTTTGAGTGTGGCTATAAAGTCACAGGCAACTAAAGAAAAAATACATAGATGGGACTACATCAAACTAAAAAGCTTCTGCATAGCAAGCAACACTGTCAACAAAGTGAAGAGACAACCTACAGAATGGGAGAAAGGGTTTGCAAACTACACATCAGACAAGGAACTAATATCCAGAATATGTATGGAACTTAAAGAGCTCAACAGCAAAAAAACCCCAAATAACCCAATTTAAAAAATGGACAAAGGACCTGAACAAACATTTCTCAAAAGAAGACATTCAAATAGCCAACAGGCACATAAAAAATGCTCAAAATCAAAATGCATCAGAGAAATGCAAATTAAAACCACAATGAGATATCATCTCACTCCCGGTAGAATGGCTATTATCAACAAGACAAAAAATAACAAATGCTGGTGGGGATGTGGAGAAAAAAGAACACTTCTACATTGCTGGTGGGAACATAAATTGTTACAGTAATTGTGGAAAACAGTATGGAGTTTCCTCAGAGAACTGAAAGTAATCTACCCTATGGCCCAGCTATCCCACTACTGTGTATATACCCAATGGAAATGAAATGAATGTATCAAAAAGACACCTGCACTCCCATGTTCATTGCAGCCCTTTTCACAAGTGCTATGAGATGGAATCAACCTAAATGTCCATCAACAGATGAGTGGCTAAAAAGAAAAAACTTTGATACAGGTACACAATGGAATACTATTCAACCAGTAAAAAAAAAAAAAAAGAAAGAAAAGAAAAAAAGATATCCTATCATTTGCAGCAACATGGATGGAACTGGAAACCATCATGTTAATTGAAGTAAGTCAGGCACAAAAAGACAAATACTGCATGATCTCACTCACATGTGGAATCTCAAAAAAAAAAAAAAAAAAAAAAAAAAAACCAGTGGTTCTCATAGAAGTAGAGAATATGGTAATGGTTACCAATTACCAGATGGGGAGCAGGGAGGAGGAAGAGTGGTGGACTTCATGGGTACAAAACTACAAAACTATGCTATCTACCCTCAGTTAATCATTGTACAATATAGGCATGTATTGAAACAACACACTGTCCCCCACAAAAATGTACAAGTAAACGTTAAAATACTTTTTAAAAAAGAAAAGAATGCTGGATGGGTATAAGAGAATAGAGATTCATCATTCTCGAATGGAGCTTTTCAATTATACCCCTATATTGCCCTTAATTGCTAGTATTTTGTGTTCAATTCCTTCAGAGAAGTAACCTACAATTTCTTGCCTGAAGACTATGTATCTAGGTATCAATTCAATGTACGTGGAGATATGTAAATAGTAGTTGAGATTCTAGCTCCATATACACCATTTGTACCATTTTCAGTTCTGGAATTTACTTCCTATACTCTGACATATGTACCATTCCGAACTTTTGTGCATTTGAGGAACTGAAAAAGCCCTTCTTTCTCCTATATAACCCTGTGCTCTGATGAGTATGAGATCTTTCTTCTAGCTAGTGCTGATAATTACCTGACATTCACCAGCTTAGCCATACCAGCTTTTGAAACAGAAATACTCTTGTACTTGTTCATTATCAACCACTCCAAAATTCTTTACGTACCTCCCACCACCACATCATCTTCCTGGGAACCCCCTTCTCACATGCACACATATGCACACATGCACACAACTCTTCACAAGAAATAGATGGCACACTGAAAATGGGATCATTGAAGAGTTTAATGAAGAGAACATTACAGAGGTATGAACAGGGTTAAGAGAAATTAACAAGGGATGGAGCAGAACCCCAGAATCATGAAGATTAGAAAGATATTCCCTCCTCTAGTCCTGAAGAGACAAAAAAGGAAACTGTTGTCACAACCAAGTAGAGCTGCAGCTATAGAAAATGACCACCCCACAGGAGCTGTGGTGTTGAGCACAGCAGGCACTGCCAAACTTTGGCAGGGAAGAAACCAATGGAATAAAGATCCTGGCACCTCTTGATGCCTCCCATTAGCTGAACCAACAGGAAGCCAAAGAGCAAGGGCATCCTCTCAGCAAAGTGTTGGGTGAAGAGTAGATCTAGTGTGGCCAAGGGCAACAGAGACCATGCAGCACACAACTAGCTCAGCAGAGGGTACCCAGGAAAATGCTCCAGCACTCCAGCTGGAAGCTCTTTGTGACTGCGTGGACCCTGTATCATACTTATTTTTAAATATTTTAGATATCATCCCTGCTCCTATTAACTTCTTAAATTCACAAAATGTAACAAACTTTCACCCACTAATGTCCCCTCTGTCATTCTCTTTTTCTCTATGGAGTTATAATTACTGTGTGTGGGAGTAGGAGGGGGGTATGTTTTACTTCACTTTAATGGATTCTCAAGATGGAGGAGCAATAAGTGTCTGTGGACAATCTGGCATCTTGTCCAGTCAAAACACTAGTGTTTCCTTTGATTCAACTTCCTGAACCACAGCTCCAAGTCTTTGTTCATCTACCTGAATGACCTCCATTCACCTGGATAATTCCAAATATTTCTTCAAGTCAGCTCAAAAATCCCCTCCCCTAGGGAGCCCCGCCTGGCCCTTCCCCAGTCTGTCATAAGTGCCCTCCTGTGCGCTTTCACAGCACTGTGTGTTTACCACTATCACAATACTTTTCCCATTTTGCTGCAATTGTTCTTTTCTACCTCTTCAATGACACTATTAGAAGGACTAGTGTATCTTGATTCAGTGATTCTCAACCTTATCAGACAAAGCCCTCCTATATATAAGTATATTCCCTTTACTATTCTAAAATGAAATCCATAGTTAATGTATCCTACATAAACACCTACTTAAAATATCAGTCACTTGACAGCCTTTGAAGCAAGAGCAGAGCACACTCTTAGCACCCACCTGCTCAGACCTGGAGCCAGAGCTGGAGGCCCAAGGTCAACCGCACCACCCACAGAAGACTGAGCATATTCTGTGTTGTGGATTCAGGTAAGAGGACACCAGCCTTCCATCTGTGTTCAGCATGTAGTGTCACAGAGCCTGAGAGAAGAATTTCCTTTTCTGGCACCAGATGAGTACCCTGGAAGAGTGTTTCCACCACCCACAGAAGACTGAGCATATTCTGTGTTGTGGATTCAGGTAAGAGGACACCAGCCTCCCATCTGTGTTCAGCATGTAGTGTCACAGAGCCTGAGAGAAGAATTTCCTTTTCTGGCACCAGATGAGTACCCTGGAAGAGTGTTTCGAAGGAGTTACTGTGATATGTCATGGTCTATATAATTCATCCACAGATGATAAATAATTATCTTCAAAGGGAGTAAAAGTCTGGGATGCCAATGGATCCCAAAACCTTTTGGAGCAGTCTGGGATTCCCCACCAAGAGATGCAGACTGGAAATGAGTTTATGACATTTCATTGAAGACATTTGAGATAGAATGCAAAAGATGAATCCTGATTATTTAGATCAAGGAGTAGACCAACTACTAAAGGTTATTGACACAATCAAAACCAACCCCAGTGTCAAAAGATTTATCAGGCATTCTTAGAATTCAAAAAATATCTCTGTAATGATTCTGGTGTCATCTCAGCTGCCAGTATTATAATGAACAGTGAACTTTATCAGGGGTCGGGAGGCATGGGTACCCAGGTGCCTTTCAGCATTACATGATCCCACGGATTGCAGACCTGAAGCCAATTGACTTGGCACATACTTTGGAAGATGTTCATATGATGTTCGTTTACACCTGAATTATATTGAGCCACTGAAAATTAGTTAGACCTTACCCCAAGCTCAGAATCTTCAAAAAGTTGCGATAACTGATATCAAAGCCAAAGATTTTCAGATTGAAGGCTATAATACTTATCTGACAATTAAAATGGAAATGGTTGTTTGAAATGCCTTTCAATGTTTCAAGGATATCATCAGTCTTTAGGAGGTGTTCTGACTACCCAGGCGAAAGTTTTTGTTTTTTGTTTTTGTTCTACATGAAACATGAACTAGGTCAAAAACTCATTAGCATCTTATCAGTTACTACTCATCATTAGGAACAGCTTCTTTGGGGGACAATTCTTTTAGGAACAAAAGGCCAATTCTCTCAGAAAAAAAATACCTTGAACTTGGCTAAGGATGTCTAAACATTCTAAGAATATGAATAAAATTAATATGATTAAAAGTTTATATACACTAAGAAAAACATGTGCATGCATTTCAAATCTACATCTGTATGAAGGTCAGTGAATTTCAAGTATTATAAAAACAATATTACTATATCAGTATGTAAATATTATCAGACATAATATAAAATGTAGTTACAGTCATTTGAAATTATCTTTGCTTTATATATTGCTATAAATACTATAAAGCAACATTCTGTGTTCAAATAAGTCAACAAAATGCCCTCAGTGTGGTGTCAGTGAAAGGAAATTGTTCATAATAAATGATACTAAATCTTTGAGTAAGACAAAACTCGAATTAGTCAGATGTTTGCAACTATATGAAGAAACACATTGAATGTAGTAGCTCCTGATTTCTGTGTTCAAATAAGTCAACAAAATGCCCTCAGTGTGGTGTCAGTGAAAGGAAATTGTTCACAATAAATGATACTAAATCCTTGAGTAAGACAAAACTCGAATTAGTCAGATGTTTGCAACTATATGAAGAAACACATTGAATGTAGTAGCTCCTGATGCAGTTATAGGTACACGGTATAAATGACTAAATTTCCACAAGTAGCTTTTCCATCCATGACTTGATTTTCCAGAGTGATGAACAACTCTTAGCAAGCTCTAAATAAAGCAAAGAGCAACCTTATTGTGATTTACACAGTATTTGCATTCTTGGAAAAGTAAGCATATATTAGTGAAATGGAGTTAGGCTTTGGACTCAGATAACTGCAAAAACAAATCTTTCACCTGTTGTCTCTAGATACATTTTCCCCACATTTTAACCTCTTTTAAATGAGGAAATTCATCTTACATTCAATGGCTTTTTACGGTTTTTTCAACCATTGATCAGTTCATACTGTCATCACTTCAGTTGAGTTATCTGCTTTGTAGGTATTATCGGTGTTGAGTTTAATTGCTATATAGAAAGTCATTTAAAGAGATTATTCTATGATTTAGTGTTGAAACAAATAGTTATTCACAGGCACGGAAGTAGAGCAATGGAGCATTTTGTTGAAATTAAAAACATTTATCATTGGAAAAATGACTGTCATTCAGTATTTTTTTCCCAAAGAAACATCTAATTGCTTTATAGAGCTCATTCCTTCATTAAAAAGAAAAGACACCATAAATAGATGTTTTCTTACATTTTCTTAATGAAAGATGTGCAAGGATTGACCATCATGTGCTACTCAACCCAACAGAAAGCAGAAGATTTTGTAGATCCCTCAGTGTAATGAAAGGCAGGAGGGTTTGTAGGCCACTCAGAGTAGGTGAAAGAAACTTCAAACAAACAAGAGCTGTTGCAACTGAATTATGTGTTGTGCAGAACTATAGAACTATAGTTAAGGCATTGTGTCATAGTTTAATTTGCAGCATTTCTTCCTCCTCAATTACACATAAAGTTATAATAAATCTTAAAATCAGTGATATCTTATATTGAATAAAATATGGTACATGAATATCTTGCAAAATATTTCAAAATTCTGTGGAACCAGGAACAATTTTTCATTGTGAAGGACTGTCCAACAAATTGCAAGATATTTAGAATGCTTGGCTCCTGACCACCAAATATCATGGTTATGGCAACAAAAAAAATGTCCAGTAAATTGCAAAACACCACTGGAGAGAGCAGCGGGATTTGGGTAGTGCTTCTCTTGGGAAGCCCTAGAGTTTATCCCGGGAAATAGTACATAACAGGTGTTCAGTAAGTGCTTTTCAAAGAACAACTGATCAATGACCAAACTTTAAAATTTTTCAATAGGTCGAACATTGCTTGTTAAGCCATTGACCATTGGTTGAGGATAGATCATTTGATCAATAAATACTAGAAATACTACTGAGAGCTTTAGTTCTCTGGTGTAAAATTTTTGCCCCCCATTTAATAATGCCTTATATTAGCAACTGAGATCACAGTATGATTCATTTTTTATTCACTCACACACACATTCAATAAATACTTATTAACACTTTTCCATGAGTCAGACATTGCACTACGTACTGTGAAAATAATGTAAAACAAAGTGTGTATAGATTGTGACCTTACTTAGCTTACAATGTCATGGGCAGAAAAATTTTAAAGTATAACAATAAAATGAGATAAGTACTCTGAAGGCAGAGAGGGGATAGAAATAAGATTCATTTGTTATAGCCATATGAATTCATTTTGCCATTGATAGGTATGTTCTTATTTGGGATGCAGATGTCATTGTCCCTTCAGTATCTCTGGAGGCTACTGTAAAAATTCCATTTCTGTGAGATTCTCTTGGCTCAGTGGAGAAAGAAGTTAGAGTAAGTGTGAGTATGGTATTTTTACTTTACACTGGTAAGAATGGAATACTTTAAGAGATGAATATTGAAACGACTCTGTACCGAATTTTTTGTTCCCAGTTATTTTCTCAAGAGCTCTACAATTTCAGTCTCCAAATGGACCCAGTAGAAGTGCTCAACAGTGTGTCTCGAAGGGCTGTCCAGCAAAACAGGTCCTGAACACAGAACGACAATTTACACATGCCATCTATTCTGTCAAGTGTAATATAAAGAGGAAGAATAATTCAAACTCTTCATTTTTTCCATTTAATAAACAAGTCGGTAATAATTCCTAACTGACATTTGCATTATTAGACACATTTGAATGTACTTTTAAAAAGTATGTTACTGAGTCTATCGAATTGCAAAAAGAAACATTATTCTACAGATTATGATCACATTTTTAAAAATTAGATTTTCTCTTTCACCTCTTTCTTACACATACAAATAAATCTACCCCAGACTCCAGCATTTTGGGAGGAAAAAAATGAAAGATAACTAGACATCAGAAACAGAAATTAAATTAATAACTGGAGTGGGTTTGCTTCAAGCCCTCTTTTTGAGTTGCAGTTGTAGCCGAGGAAACTATCCTAAAAGTCACCAAAATCTAGTTTTAATGTTATTATATTTTCACCGTGATATTAAAATGTTTCTCTTTTTACAAAAATGGTATGAAATAACCTAACCAAAACTGAAGTCTTGGGTCAAAAGACATAATTATCCATACCTCAGTGATCTCGGACATATCTTTCTCTTTTTAAATAAAGAGACAAATGCACCCATGTAAGGTTCAATCTTTGAGAAATATATCTTTAATATAGTTTGAAATACTCTTCTTCTACTCTAAAATAACTAGGTTTTTTAATATAGTTAATTAGATATCCTATGCCCCAATCTTTACAGTATTTTGTAATTTTTATTTATGCAAATTTCTGATTCATTTTTGCTCACTGAAATCTCTTCATGTTGATATTTGAGTATTAATAGCTAACCTTTCCCCCATGTCTTCTTGGTTTTTCTATCTCCTTCCCTATCCCCCACCACACACACTCAACAAATTTTGTGTTCCACATTTCTGAGTTGTAAAGATGAGAAGTACACTGCTTGTCAGAGTGTTAACAAGAGCATCTAAAATAAACTTACTGGGTAGCATTTACAGATAAATTACAGCATCATGAATATGGATGTGAAAATAGTCAAGTTTGAAACCTTAGAAATTCACAAGGGCTGCAGTTAAATCTTAAACCTGAAAAAAGATGTTTAGAGTTCTGTTGCTTCTGCCTTTTAATGAGCTAAATACCATCCAATTCTGGTATAGTTACATCTCTCATACATTTAAAAATAACAATTGAAAAACCCCTGCATGTGATAACCTGCCGGTAGCATAAAACCCACAAACATCAGTGCATTATATATACACAGAATTAAAAGCTTGTGACAAGGGTCATTTAAAAATATTTTTTTCTCCTCTTTACTACTCAACTGGTAAAACAGGTAACTGACATGTATTATTCTCATATTATTCTTACCTCTTCTATTCCCAATGTGAAGTGAGGACATCCTACGAAGTACTTTCATAAGTGTGGAGTTATAAAGGTTCTAAACCCTGGAACTTTCATTTCACAGATGAGAAAACCAAGACGCCAACAGGTCAGTATATTTGCCCAATAGAAAACACAAGCTTGTGGCCAAATATTAACACAAGCTGACTTACCAACCTTTCATTAAGTTCTCATTTCACTCTCATGTAAGCAAGCATATTATTTCAAAATAAACAAATAATTTTGGCTTGAATCATTTGGAATAATATCAATATTCTGTAATCCAGGCATGACAAAGATAGCAAAATGAGCTAAAAAACTAAAAATATTTTCCATTTCTAAAATTCCATAAATTTAAAAATGATGTTTGAAAAAAATGACAATTGATCTGCATGTAACACTATTTTAAGGCTTTAATGTTCATACTTAAGAAAAATGATTAGAGAACTGAATGGTTAAATCATGAATTTTTTTACCCCTTTCTGCGCAAATGCTAAATTTCTTATTATAAATTACAGAGCAAGCTACGATTTTTTTTTTCAGTTAGAAATGGACTTACTTCTTTTAATTTCAAGCTGCTTATCTGTGCTAGCTATACGTTTGCCTCAAGCCTTCATTTATTGCTTCTTCGAGCCAAATGCACCTTACTTTGTGATGCTGGATATGAACTCTGCAAACTACTTTTCTTCTTTGACAGCTGACTTGATGTTAGGCTCTGCCAATAGCAGGTGTTAGAGAGTTAAGATGAAGCTAGAGGAGAAAGAAATTTTTTTCATCAATATCTGCCCTGTAATTTCAAAAATTACAGATTCTTTTAAGAATGCTTTGATACTCCCTGGCCTCAGTCTGTGACTTGAGCAAAGCATGATATTTTCCTTTTGTAAGTACTCAAGTGTACTTCAATAGAATCGATTGCACACCCAGTCAATGTTGTTTGTCATCATTGCTGCCATAAAGTCAGTTTCCTAACTGCACTCTGACAAGTGCATTACCTTCAAGTCAAGGTTTTAGCAAGCATTTCTGTAACAGCCAGAAACTAATCAAGAGACAGAGATAACATCAGTAATTCGAACTGGAAAAATTTAATAGAAATAATTGTTAACCAAATCAAATGCAATACTTAATGTGCAGATTGCAGACTTACAAGGGCAGTTGAATTTGAAGACTTGCCAATTTCTCATGTAAAACTTAGAGCATTGTTTGGTATGGAATGAGACCTTGAAACTTGGAATGGGAATACCTGGTTGGACTTAACACAAAACTGAGAATCTTCAAACCCTGAGCCAATTTTAGCCTTCCTTGTCAGGAGAATTAGTGTGTTCTCCCTTGTCTAAGCAGAATAGCCTTCTTTGCTTTTAGAACCTATAACCACCTCAGCTAAGACATATGCCTTACTAGAGGATGTCAATTATGCTCAAGGTACACCCCAACCATTTTTGCCATGAGAACCATAGCTGAAGTCATATTTCAACCTGTTACACAGGGTCAAATATAAATATGACCCAAAAAGAAGTAACTTATACACCAAGAAATTGCAAAATATTGCTAATATGTATTGGCAGAATCTTGGGGGATTTGTATGGGAGTAGATATTAAGGATATCATACTAAGGAGAACAGATTATAATCCTACATCAGTATAAATTCTTTGATCTGAGTACACTTAATAGAGATGCTGGATTTAATGTGTTATCTTGTGCAGTGAGAAGTTGATAAAGAAAATGTGATATATATTCATAATGGAATACTATTCAGCCATAAAATGAATCCTGTCATTTGCAGCAACATGGATGAACCTGAAGGACATTGTGCTAAGTGAAATAAGCAAAACACAGAAAGACAAATAACACATGATCTCACTATTCTGTGGAATTTAAAGAAGTTGATCTCATCGTAGTACAGAGTACAATAGTAGTTATCGGAGGCTGAGGAGGGGAGGGAGAACGGGGGATGAGGAGAGATTAATCAACGGTTACAAAGTTACAATTAGGAGGAAAAATTTTTGGTGTCCTCTTGCACAGTAGGGTGACTATGGTTAACAATATTGTATTGAACATTACAAAATAGCTAGAAGAGAGGATTTTGAATATTCTCACCATAAAGAAATGATAAATGTATGAGATAACAGATATGCCAAATATCCTGATTTGATTATTACACATTGTATACATGTATCAAAACGTCACACTATACCCCACAAATATGTAAAATTATTACATGTCAATTAAAAACAAAATTTAAAAAAAGACATTGTTCTAACAGTTTAATCAGTTGGTCGACTGAAAGTTGGACCCAATGGTGGCCTACATTTAATGAAGTTGAGATGCCAGAGTTTCTCTGGAACAATGTAGAGGAAGGACTATAAAGATAAGAAGATGAGAATGTTGGAGTGGATTTATAATGTATAACCTACACACACACGTGCACATATGCACACACACACATACACCAACTACATCTCATGAGAGGGTCCAGAAGACATTCCCGTCACTACAGCATTGAAAATACGTTAGTGAGAGGATCCTTAAAAATATCTGTGTTGGCTCTCAGTTCTAGGCCAGATATGACTTTTGGGATATTCCCATCAAGATGGGCTTCCTTATTACACTGGGGATCCTAAAGTAGCAGAGACCGAATGTTAGTACTTTACTGCCAAAGGCATGATGGGCACCTGGAATATTTTGACCCATAGGGACATTTGGTGATGTCTAATAAATCACAGTGTTCCTAGGAATGAAATATATGGGTAGCCTACTAGAATATTGTTTTACCTATAAACAAAAAACTCTCCTAATTTTCATAACCAAAAACTTGACTTGAGATGCCATAATGGAGAATCATTGTGTCTCCCAGTTTCCAGCGCTAAGCCATTTAATAGATAGAGCCCTTTGTTTGAAAGGAAGGGCAGGTCTCCTTAAGGAAAGATTCTTTAGCACTGATATAATATATAATGTATATTTTCCACAAAACTTTCCCTGTAAGGACCTGGGGCCATTTAATAAGGCAATTAGGTACTGGGGAAAAAGAAATACTGAGATGTTCAGAGATTACTAAACATAAGCTCTGAAACAATACTAATTCCTGATGATCCAAAATGTCACTCTGGTCTACCCATCAAAGTGAGGATTTATAATGGGAAAAGATGGATGGAGAATGAGTCCATGTCTGAATCCCAATGGCCCACATTGACCCACAGACCCATCCTGTGCTCAAATCCACAGTTTCTTAACAAATAATTAGAATAGATACCCTTGGCAACTGCAGAATCCTCACATTGGCTCTTTGACTGACAAAGTGTTACTATCACAGGAAAGGCTAAGTGTAAGCCCTTCTATCAGGGTAGTAAACTAAAAACAATACCACACACCACATACCACAAATTACAGAGATTAATGCCACCCTCAAAACCTTTAAAGATGCAAGAGTGCTGATTCGTATCATATTCTTGATAAACTCACCCATTTGTACTATGCAGAAGTCAGCTGAATCTTGGAGAATGATTGTAAATTACAAACTTTATCAAGTGGTGACTCAGATTGTAGCTTTATTTCCCAGTTATAATATCTTCACTGGAGCAAGTCTATAACTTCTCACGTTTGTGTATGCAGCTATTGACCTAGCTAATCCTTTTTTCCTCCATAAAAATTTGCAAGGAACACTAGAATTTGTTTGCTTTCACCTGATGAGGCTGATGATGCACTTTTACCCTGTTGCCTATGTGCTATGTCAACTCTTCTGTCTGACATAATACGTTATAGTCTCCTGAGATTTTAGTCATCTTGACATTCCCTCTGGTCTACTTCATACTGGTTTAAATATGATAATATTATGCTTATTGTATATTGATATGCAGAAAGTGTCAAGCACTTTAGATGCCTTATTAGGATATGTGCATATAAATGAAAGGTTAGAAAATAAATCCACAAAAATTCAGAGGCACTTCACATCAGTGAAGTTTCTTGGAGTCCACTGGTCTGGAGGATGTCAAGCTATCTCCCTCAAAATGAAATACAAGTTGCTACACCTCATACCACCTATCACAGAAGAAAAAAAAGCACAATGCCTTTATGATTATGGAGGCAAAAACTGAGTGTGTTATTTCAACCCAATTAGCAAGTCACCAGTAAGGCTCTCCATGTTAATTGGTGATCAGAGCAAGATAAATCTCTGCAACAGGTCCATCCTACAGTGTGAGCTGCTCTTCTGCTTGGACCTAATGGTACAGCAAGTCCAATAATACCCAAAGTGTTCATGGCAATAAGAGATGTTGTATGAGCCTCTGGCAAGCACCAGTAGAATTGCAGAGGAGATCTCTAAGGTTTTAGAGTAAATTGATTTCCCCTCTGCAAATTACAATTCCTCTTTAGAAAAACAGCTTTCTGGGTTGCTATTGAGCTTTGGAAGAGATTAAACACCTAACTACTGGACATCTGGTGATCTTATGACCTGAGCTTCCCATAATGAACTGGACACCTATGAGTTTGCCATCATGAACCATAATGTTGTCTATTATCAGATAGAAATAATATATAATGACTGGGCTCAGGCAGCTCTGGAATGAATGGTGATGGATCAGTCTCCTTTGACACTGACTCCTGCTTCATTGCCTCCTATTCTTCAATTCAGTCCTATAACCTCATGTGTAGTTCTTCATAACCAGTTAGTTGACTGAGGAAGAAAAAACTCACCCCTGGTTTAAAAAGGGATAACTGCAGAATTGGACCTAATGGGGAGTGGCAAAGAAAATTTCACAGAACTTCAAGAAGTACATTTGATTGCTCACTTTATCGGATTTAGAAAAAGCCAAAAGTATAGTTTTATACCAGTTCATAGGTGGTTGCTAATTTTTTGGCTGAATGGTCAGCAAATTGGAAGGAAAAGGACTGCAATATTAGTATCAAGAAAGTCTTGAGAATTGTTTTGTGGATGGACCACTTAGAATGGGCACAACAAGGAAGGATGTCTGTGTGCCATGTAAATAAATATTCTTAAAAGGGCATCCACTGCAAAGGAAGCAGTCAATACCTACATGAACAAAATGGCATGTTCTGTGAATGTCAGTCAGCTCCTTTCCCCAGATATATCCAGAGTTTGCTTAACAAGTCCATGAAAAAAGTGGCCATGCTGGTAGGAATAGAGGCTATGTATGGTCTTAACAACATACACTCATCTTTACCAGAGTAGACCTGGCTACCACTACTGTTGAGTGCCAAATCCAACAACATATATCAACACTGAGCACCAAATATGTCACCTTTCCCTGGGAGGAACAGCCAGCCATCTGGTGGCACATTGATTACATTGGACCCTTTCTATCATCAAGGGGCAGAGATTCATTCTCATTGCAATACAAATATTCTGAAGATGGATTTACTTTCCCTGTTCATAGTGCTTCTGCCAACATCACCATCTGTTAACTCACAAAATGCCTTATTCACCATCATGGTATTCTGCAAATCATTGCTTCGAATTATTTCACAGTACAGGAACTGCAGCAATGGGTTCATGCCCAAAGAATTAACTGGTCATATAGCACACTCCATTTTCCAGAAGTGGTTCAACTAAGAGAAAGGAAGATTGGCTTGTTGAAGATAACTGCAATTGGGAGATCATGCCCTGTTTCTCTTACATGAGACTCTTATATGGAGTTTTCTCCCTGTATTTATAATACATTCAAGAATCAAGAAGTGGAAGTGGAATGAATCTTGTCATTATTATGTCTAATAAACTACTCACAATATTTTTGTTCCCCATTTTTACAGCAGAACTTCTGACTTGTGGGGAATGGTTCTTCTAGAAACACAAAAGAGGAAAAACTAATGTTGAAGCTGAGATTTCCACCTGGCCATTTAGTGTGTCTTGTGCCACTGAAGCAACATACAAAAAAGGGAATTACTTTAATGGCTGCAGTAATTGAACTCAAGTACCAAAAGGGGAAACTGGGCTTCTCCTGGACTTCATTACCCCTGTATCTTGTATATTTTCCTTTTGCTAATTTTAATCTCTAATACACTGTAACCATGAATATCACAGTTTCTTTGAGTCCTGAGAGTCCTTTTCATGAATCATAGAGCCTAAAGGTGGTTTGGTGGAACTTTTTTTCCTGTTCGTATTTTACAGATATTTTCTTGAATCCAATCATCTATTTTTGTACAAGGAAATTTGTGAACTAGTTGTCATTCCTCATTCATAAGCTATATTTTCTGTCTTGTTAATTTTAAAATATTTCCTCTTTGATATTTTCTAATTTAATAATGGCTGAGAATTTTCCAAAATTAATGACAGACACACAACTACATATCCAGAAAGCTCAGAGAACACTAACTAGGATAAATACAAACATACCTACCAAAGCATATTATATTCATACCTCAAAAAACCAAAGACAAAGAGAAATTTTTGAAAAAAATCTCAGAGAAAAATATTACCTAACCCACAGAGGAGCAAGCACAAGAATTACATTAGACTTCTCTTCAGAAAGCATGCAAGCAAGGAAAGAGTAGAATGAAATATTTAACATGTTGGGGGGGGAAAATCACCAACCTAGAATAGTGAATTCAGCAAAATTATCCTTCAAAAGTTAAAAAGAAATAAACTTTCTCAGAAAAGCAAAAATTTTAAAAATTTACCATTTCTTTAGAGATAAGGAAAATGATATAATTCAAAACTGGTATTTACATAAAGTAAGGAAGAGCATTAGGGGGGAAAATGGAGGTAAAATAAAATACTTTTTATTCTTAATTAATCTAACAGATAACAGTTTGCTCAAAATAATGATAATAATATATTCAGTGAATACAGGGTATGGGTAAGTAAAATGAGTAACAGTTACATTATAAGGGATGAGAGGGAGGTATATGCACTACTGTAGGAATGCTGGTCAGAATTCACTTCATCCTCATGGCCTTTAGGGCTCTGGCTTCAGTAGTTACAATCTTTCCCCTGTACAGGTTGCTCGGCAGCTGAGGAAGAGAAAGTAACAAAATGCTGTGCTT
Source organism: Galeopterus variegatus (assembly GCF_000696425.1). NCBI lineage: Eukaryota > Metazoa > Chordata > Mammalia > Dermoptera > Cynocephalidae > Galeopterus > Galeopterus variegatus. The sequence goes on from NW_007727681.1 coordinate 123,559, forward strand.
GTGTAAGATAAGGGGAATGACACCAGCAAGCCAAAGATAAGCAACAGGAGGCTGCAAGGCACCTGGGAATCTTCTACTTCTGCAGCCTTTCTCTCTCTGGCATAGCTGCACTTTTGTCCATGTACAGAATACTTAATCTAACAACAGCAGAATACACATTTTTATCAAATTCACATACAACATTCATCGAAAAAAAAAAAAAAAAAACACGTCATCTAGGCCATTAAACATACCTTAACAAACTTAAAAGAAAATAATTAAATTTACATGGCTTTTGTAGGAAGTATGCATCTTACGACATACACATTTCTAGTTTCAAGCACCTACAAACTAAGGAAAATGATTATTTAAATTAATAATCAGTTATACAGAATTTAAAGAACGAAAAAATAATTGTATATTTACTCCTTGGAGTGTACAGCTGTAAGCTTTCAGAAAACGAAGTTGCTTACAAATGGAATAGGAAATTTAATTTGATAAGAAACACTATATTTGAAAATGGAGAAAATCTTTCACCTTTAGTTATAAGTGGTAACTACCATCTATTAAATAAAAAATGGGGAAGAGAGCATAAAAAATGCTACTATATATTGTAGCTTTTAAAATGAAAGTTAGATACTTTGTACTAAAAGTCTCAACTAAGCCGTATTAAAGTGACCTTTTTGCTTGTCTGCTTACTTTTTGATCATACTATTTCATTTTAATATAAATCTACTGAGATTTGACTTCATTTTCCCTGAAATTTTAAAAATACATAAATAATATAATTAAACATTTCTCTCACATTGATCATAGCACCTGAATTATTAAATTTTTCACATTAATTTGGTGAAATGGGAGAAATTGGGTAACAGAAACAAAGAATAATTATGACTTGTAATGATGAACATGCTAATAATACTGATTTGATCATCACATATTGCAAACAAATACTGATAGTCAACTCTGTATCCCATAAATATGTATAATCAATTATGTTTCAAGTGTAAAATTTTTAAAAAACAGAATTTCGGCACATTAAAATAATAATAATAATAATTTGGTGAAGTCTATATCCACCTTTAACCAACTGAAAGGCTCCCTATGTAAGTTCCAAATCTTACCTATGGAAATGTTTTACAACTACTTCTAATCTGATATTAAAGCTATTTCTCATCATTTTCACCCCAGATGTAGACATCCTCCCAGAGATTATCAACAAAACATCACAAAAAAGAGTTTGATCTTGTATATAAATTGACTTTACAGTTTGCTGAATCTGCCCTATAGATTTTTAAAGATTTAGTTATTAAAAACCTCATGTCTAATCCATGAGAACCACACTTTGAAAGTTACTCAGAAAGATTTTGTAGTTAAATATTGTATCTTCTTTGAGATTCATCATAAAATTCATCAGTTCTATTAATATTTATATTTTCATTTCAGAAGAAAAAGTATTTGGATAGTTGATTTTATAAGCCAACAGTACACTGACAGTCTCTAATGGATGAAATGTGTACTGTACTTCCCCATCTTATAGTATGCAAGAAATAGTAGTTGTTTTTGGAGAAAAAGTACTGCTATGGGTCGAATGTGTCCCCCGAAAGTTCACGGGTTGGAAACTTGATCCTCACTGTAACAGTGTTAAGAGGGTGGGAAATCAATTATCGTATTTGAAAGTTGGGGCCTTTGAGAGGTGACTGGATCATGAGGACTGGTCTCTCATGAATGAATTAATCCATTCATGGAGTGACGAGTTGCCATGGGTGTGGACTGGTGGCTTTATAAGAAGAGCCCATGAGAGAGCTCTTGCCTTTCTTGCCATGTGATACCCTGCATTGCCACAGGACTCTGTAGAGAACCCCCACTTAGAAGAAGGCCCTCACCAGATATGCCCCTTGGGCCTTGAACTTCCAGCCTCCAGAAGTGTAAGAAATAAGTTTCATTTCTTTATAAATTACCCAGTTTCAGGTGTTCTGTTATAAGCAACAGAAAAAGGACTAATACAACTACCATACTCAAAAAGGCAAAAGATATCATAGATAGACCATGGATAGCACTACATATTTTGAATAGCATTCAAGTTTTAGTAAGATGAACTGACTGAGAAATTTCCCAAGACTTTAAGCATAGGCCTATTTTATTTTTAATTCTTATCAGGCTCCCGCCCCCATCACTTCCAGCAGCCAGTGAATGACAATGCTGGCTGAGTTCATTTTTACCTGCCATTATCTATCTACACCCCTACCCCAGGTGATGACACTTACTCCCAAGACTTATGCCTCCACCCCACCCCTCTCCAGCTCAGACAGTCAGTGAGGCAGCAGGGACACAGCATGGTGGGGGCCCAATTCTGCTTCCTCGTTCTCTCCCTCTTCCCTGATGGAATCACAGAAAGTCCTTAATTTCTATAATCAGTTTAAATATACTTATCTTATAATTCCATTCAGATTATTCAATAATTTCACATCTTTCTCTCTCTCGGTGGTTCATTTCCTCATGTGACTTGCTGTTTTATATTGAGAGCTCATCTTCCATGGAGCTAAAACATTTCCTAGGTCTTTTTCACACATGAAGGACATATGGACTGTATGATATAAACATGGTTCTGAAGACCTGAACCTTCATTAGTGGAAGAAAGACAAGAAGTTGGGTGTAACTAGTGAGATGTACAGATAAATTCAAAAACAAAGCAAAAATGGCTGTCTTAGTCCATTTGGGCTGTTATAACAAAATACCTTAAACTTGGTAATTTATAGACAACAGAATTTATTGCTCACAGTTCTGGAGGTTGGGAAATCCATGATTAAGGTGCCAGGCAATTGTCTGCTCAGAGCTCATTGCTCATAATCGGTGCCTTCTGTGTGGCCTCACTTGGCAGAAAGGGCAAACAGTCTCCCTCAAGCCTCTTTTATAAGGGGACTAATCCCATTCATGAGGGCTTAGCCCTCATGACCTAATCACCTCCTAAAGGCCCCACCTCTTAATACTATCACACTGGGGATTATGTTGCAGCATATGAATTTGGGAGTGACACAGACATGCAGAACACAGCAGTAGAACAAAGTACTTTCACACAGAAATGAGATTTCAAAAGAAGATGGAGAGCAACTAGTGTAAGACTTAAAAGCCCCTGTTTACAAGTTAATAAATAGATGTAATTTGAAAGCAATTTGAGGACAGGAAGTTTATGGCTTGAGCACAGCTTGGCCAAAATTATTTTGGCAATTGTGTCCAAGGTCAATTATAGTAGGGAAAAGGTGGCTGTAGGAAGTCCATCAGGAAGATAATGGATATGGTGTAAGTAAAATGGGATAGATGCCTAGACATTTGATAGCATGGATAGAAAAGAAGTCAGAACATAGAGTATTATTTCAAAAAATTTTTCGTGTGTCTACAACATGCCAGACTCTCTACTGAGTGCTGAAAATAGTATGTTAGACAAAAACAACCATAGTCTTTGCATTCGAAAGTATACAAACAAGATAAAAGCATTAAAAAAGGCTTCCCTGAGAAAAGCGTTGATCTGAGGATAAATTGGAGTTAGCCAGGAGCAGGCTGGAGGGTAGGAAAACATGTGAAAAATACTAATTTTCATCAGATTAACTCTATACATTTTTGGCTAGATTATTATCATTTGTGTCCCACTACCTCCTTATTCACTCATTCAACAAATATTTATTGAACAGTTTACTCTTCACCAGCCATTATTCCAGGTGCTGGAGATACAATGAAAATAATCTTAAAATGTGGTGGAGGATATATATACCACCACCATACTTTAAGATTATATACCATATTTTAAGGTTATATATGCCACCACCGTATTTTAAGATTATTTTCATTGTATCTCCAGCACCTGGAATAATGGCTGGTGAAGAGTAAACTGTTCAATAAATATTTGTTGAATGAGTGAATGATGAGGCAGTGGGGAAATATTCCCATTTGCAACAACATGGATGAGACTGGGGAATCTTATGTTGAGTGAAACAAGCAAAGCACAGAGGGATAAATACCACATGTACTTACGCATATGTGGGAGCTAAGAGAGAAAGAAGGAAGGAAAGAAAGACCACATAAGAAACCCTTTCATTAAAAAAAAAAACAAACCACCACATAAGAAACCTTTTCATAAACAGCAGGAGAAAAGGTGAGTGGAGCTAAAAATTAATGTAAATCCAAGGCACTTAATTTAAGCTGCTTATCCTCTGAGAAAAACAGTTGTTTTGCCAGCAATAACCCTTGCCGTGGTGGGTGGCAGTGCTGAATAACCACAGGAGGTGAATGACCGGAAGCAGAAGACAGGAAGCTATTTCCTAAACTCATCCTCCTGAGCATCCACAGAGCTCAGAAGAGAATTTTTGCGTCTCTATCACACTTATTTGGACATCTCCCATCACCAAAATAGGATTTATAATGTCTCACATTCTACTTAGTTAGCACTAACACATTTAAGGTGCCAACTGCAGACTTCTCAAGAAACTGTAATGCTCATGGAATTCTGCCAACAACCTAAGAAGGCTCTAAAGGGCTTGGCTGAGAAAAGGAATCATCCAAGTGTAATTCCATCCAGCATGAAAGGTCACACAAGTCAAGGTCTATTGCCAAAATGCTGCTACTGAGTTTAATTAATTTCAGCTGAGCATCCAAGAGTGTCTGTCATTTTACCAAGACTGCCTTTCTCAGTCCTTCCCCACTAAAAAATGGCTGTGGAGAGTTCAGAGCTAGCAGGGCCAATGGACACTCACCACTCTGCCCATCATAGAATGGAAAAGGCTGATGTGTACAGGGGTAAGCCCTTCTCTGCTTTCAGGCCGATGATGATTGATTTTGTAGTCATTTATGCAGGACCACTTTCTCTTTTCCACTCAGCCATAAATAAACAAAATAACTAAAATTTATTGAATTCCAACTATATGCCAGACCCTGAGTTGGGCACATTTTATGTCTTTAATCAGTTAGCCTTCACAATAGCCCTGCATATTATTATAATCCTCATTTTAGAGATAAAGGAACTGATGCTTTACGTATTGGCCAGAGTCACATAAAACATATGAATTTTCTAGCTCCAATGCCATTGATCCTTCTTCATGCCACATGTGTCTTGCTGGATATAAGCAATCCATTCCTTGCCATGGAAAACCTTGCATAATTCATAAAATATTGCCTATCACTAGAGGCCACTCTGATCCTGTTGACTAGCTTGGGCTGGGCCACATCTCTTCCACATAAAGAACCTTAAGAGCTATTAATTAGTTCCGAGTATTGGTTTAACCCTGATAAGGTTACTTAAAATCAGCTGAATTACTACCAGTAGAGTTAAACTTAGAGCATAAAATGGAGCATAAATCCCACACCTTCTTATTATCCTGTGTTTTACTAGAAACAGTGAAGTGTAGAACTTGGTTTTTTGGTGGGCAATGGAATAGTTTTAACACCTCTCTTTTTCTGCATCTCTCTTGCTCTAAGATTGGCCTATTTAATATGACACATCCTGTAGGACCTGAAGGGTTTTTCATTTTATCTTTCCATTTCTGCAGACATAATTTCAGAACCCAGGGTTATGATTACACAGACACTTTGGAGGGTGTAAAAAAAATTCTCTGAGTTGTGTTAGATCTTTTGCATACAAATTCTTTAAAAAGCAGAAATATTACAACTTTTTTTGAGAAGCATAAAATACTCAAATAAGAAGGAAAGGCTAAGGTGTTAATTACAATGTGATCATGTCTCTGCCACAATAATTAGCGTCAGATTCTAACTTGTGATTACTTATGCCTGTGTCAACCCCAGGTACTGTTTTATTTTGTTGTCCTTTAAAATTTTTTCTGCTTTTCTCCAGCACACAGACCAATGCTTTGGGTTGTAGAGAGACTGGGCATTCAATAAAACAAATGTATATTGGGCTCCTATTTTCATTCTCCTGTTTTTGCAACCAATCCCTAGTGATTTCATATTCTGTCTGTCAAACCTGACTATTTCTGCACTCTTAGTTACTGGCTATAGCAATGTCAAGTCATTTTCCAGAATTTGAATTTTTTTTTTTATTATTGTATCAAACAAGTCAGAGGACTCTCCAATCTCGCCATGCTCCTGAGAGTGTAGCATTAGGCATTAACCCAGTGCGCAGACGCAAAATATCATGCCTACTTTATAAATATTACACTGTACCTTGTTATGGCTTTGTGAACTAGGTCATTTATTCACCTCATTTACAGAGTAGATAATAGATTTAGAGAACTTAGAATGTCATGTCCACACAAGGACTCTAAAAGAGATTAGGACCTGATGATAGGAAAGGAAACCTAGGTGAGAGATTGACCCAGGGAAGGAAACAGCTCGGTTTCTGGCATGGACATAGATATACCCCAGGTATAATTAAGCTTGTGGTCACACAAGCCCCAATTTATGTTTGCAAAACATCTCTAGAGAGTAGAACATTCAAATGCCTATTCTGCTATATGCACTGCATTGGGCACATTGCACATAACATGTAATTTAATTTATATAAAACTCATGAGTTCTCTGGCTAAAGTGGAATGGGTTTAGATAGGATAAATAATTTTCCCAACTCACACAGCTTGAGAATCGAGATTCAAACCGTGGTCTGTTCAAAGCTAAGACTCAAGTTCTTGCCATGATCTGTTTATGCATGTAGTGTCCACCTAGAGAAACTCTACTGATGCTTCCAAATGGTCTCTTTTCTATTTTTCAAATTTAGTTCATGTATGTCTTATGTTCATTGGTATCTAATTTATATTTTTTCTTTCTTAGTTTTAAACAATGTATTTTACTCTCCCAACTTCAATAATCACTATTAGTCAAATAATTTGCAAGTTTTTATCATCCTGACTTCCCTCACAAGTTCCAGAAGTATATTTCTAATTGCTTGTCCTATTCCTTATGTGCCACTGGAACCTCAAGCACAACATGTCTTAATGTGTATTCATAAAAACTTAGATGTAGGGCCGGCCCGGTGGCGCACTGGAGAGTGTGCCACTTGGGAGCACGGCGGCGCTCCCGCCGAGGGTTCGGATCCCATGTGGAGACCGGTTCCCGCTCACTGGCTGAGCGCGGTGCGGGCGCAACACCGAGGGTTGAGATTCCGTTGCCAGTCCCCAGTACGGGCGCGACACCGAGGGTTGTGATCCCGTTACCGGTCAGTAAAAAAGACAAAAAGGAAAAAAAAAAAAAAAACTTAGATGTAGAACGGACATCAAATTACCCGTGATAAGTATAGCAAACTCGTGTACAGTACTTTTTGTTCTGAGTGCTTCGTGTATTAACTCATTTAATTCTCCCAACAACCTATGATGCGGATACTATTATCCCCATTTTACAGATGAGGAAACTGAGACACACAAAAGTTAGGTGACTGGCCCAAACCACATACATGGCTAGTAAATGGGACAGGAGCATAGTATTTGCTGGAAGTTGAACCTGAGCAATCTAGTTCCAGAGTCTGGATCTTTACCACCGTGCTCTACTGCCTGTCCTGCTATCTAGGGAAGGACACTGCAACCCATGCGGGTTAAGTGGTCTGTTCAAGGCCATGTGGACAAAGTGGCAGAATTAGGACTGGAAACAGGATCTTTATACTCTGAGCCATTATATTTCTACAATATTCCACTGCCTCCCTGCCTCCACTATAACCCACGTTTCTCTGGATTTCCTGTTGACTTCATTGTACACTCAGCCATCCTGGCTGAAACCCCTGTCATCCTTTCCTACTCTGTCTTTATCCAACCAATTGCCCAGTGCTATAGATTTCATTTTCCCACATCTCTCTCATCTGCTCTTGCCTCCTTTCTTCACTGCTCCTGCCTTATCTCACACTCTCATCTAATTTTAAATTCCTTCCCACTTCCATTTCCTGATCTCCAGAGCCAACCACTTTCTGCTTGCTAATTGATTCTTTTGGCATACATCCTTACTTCTAAATAGAATTCGTGTATTGCTACTGCTTGAGTTTTTAATTTTAGGTGTTAACTATTTATTTCTCACAATAGAAGATGAAAGCTCCGCTCTCTTTGTCCCTAGCTCCCACCATACCCTTCAAAATCATCATCCTTCAAATATAAATATCCTGGAATTTTGGTTGGACCAATGTTTACATTGTTATGACTAAGAAAATGCTTTCCCTGATTGACTCATGTAACATAATATGAATTTTCCTACTCTACTGAACAGTTCGTTTCTTCTGGAGTTTCATTTGCTGAATTTTCTATCATGAATTCAACCAGAAATTTTCCCCTTATTGTTTCAATATCTTCTCAATACATTCAAGCACCTTTCAATGTCATCTTAGTGACATCTCTCACTGTAACAGCAGACCTGCCCCATGAAGACCGTCCGGGCTGACAGCACTACTGCTGTATGGAGATCTCACGTTACCTTCATCTTGGTGAGTCCCTGCTTCTAGCTCTTGAGTTGACATCTGTTTTCTGAACCCACTGTCTTCTTTCTGGCTATAACCTCTCATTCGCTGAAGTAGCATCCTGAGGAAAGGTACCTAGAAGGTACCTTTATTCTACCTTCGCATTTGATTGATAGTATATATAGGTATAGAATTCTAGGTTAGAAACCATATCTTCTAGTCTCCATTGTTGCTATTGTCTATGACATTTTTTTTTCCCTTTTTTTGTCTTTTTTCGTGTCCGGCAACGGACTGCAACCCTCAGTGTCACGCCCGTACCGGACCGGACCGGCAACGGGATCGCAACCCTCGGTGCTGCGTCCGCACCTCGCTCAGCCAGTGAGCGGGAACCAGTCTGTATGTGGGATCCGAACCCTCGGCGGGAGCGCCACCGCGCTCCCAAGTGGTGCACTGGGCCAGCCCTGTCTATGACATTTTTTTTTTTCCTTTTTTTGTCTTTTTTCGTGTCCAGCAACGGATCGCAACCCTCGGTGCTGCGTCCGCACCTCGCTCAGCCAGTGAGCGGGAACCAGTCTGTATGTGGGATCCGAACCCTTGGCGGGAGCGCCCCCGCGCTCCCAAGTGGCGAA
>NW_007727681.1:133195-137002 GCF_000696425.1 Galeopterus variegatus
TCCCAAGTGGTGCACTGGGCCAGCCCTGTCTATGACATTTTTTTTTTTCCTTTTTTTGTCTTTTTTCGTGTCCAGCAACGGATCGCAACCCTCGGTGCTGCGTCCGCACCTCGCTCAGCCAGTGAGCGGGAACCGGTCTGTATGTGGGATCCAAACCCTCGGCGGGAGCGCCACCGCGCTCCCAAGTGGTGCACTGGGCCAGCCCTGTCTATGACATTTTTATTCTTGATCCTTTTTATGAATCTTCTTCTCATATTTATTTTTCTCACTCTTTGGAAACTTGTAGGATCTTTTCTTGGTCTCCAGTCTTCTGAAATTTCACACTGATGTGCTTTAGTGTGGGTCTATTTTCATCCATTCTGCCGAGCACTCAGAGAGACCTTTCCATATGGAAACTTATGTCCTTTAACAGTGGGATTTAAATATACATATATTTGAACATCATTCTCCTCCACTTTCTCTGTTTTCTCTTTCTGAATTTCCTAATATCTGGATGTTGAACTGCTTGGACTGTTCCTCTGTATTCTGGGTGATTTTCTTGAATTTACTTCCAACCATTCTCAGAGGGTGGTTGTTGTGTATTTCTGCTATCATATTTTTAATTGTCAATACAAAGGTACTTCAAAAAGTTCATGGAAAATGGAATTAAACACCACTAACACTATCGATAAACTGGTGAAGATGTGGAGCAACTGAAACTCTTGTACACTACTCTGTGTGCTCCGTCCACTTTAAAAAACTCTTTGGTAGTGTCTAGTAAAGATGGACGTACACACTCTATGACCCAAAGACCCCACCCTTATTTATATACCCAATAGAAATGCCTGCCTATGTTCACCATGCAAAAGAGTGCTCAGAGTGGTTTATTTGGTACTTCTCTAAATTGGAAAAATCCAAATATGCATCAACAATAGACAAGATTAATAAAATATATAAATAGATAAATAAATAAATAAAGATACAGATTCTTAATGATATTTTTGAAGTACCCTGATGTATTTTTTGTTCTCTCTTCCAATTTATAGCACCTGTTTCTATTTCCTGGTGTAATCTCTTCTCTTGTCTCTCAGAGAATATCAATGATTGATTTCTTTGAGGCTTTTTTTCCCCTGCATAATCTATTTCTCCAAGTTTTTGTTTTGGTCTCTTTCTTCAATATCAGAAGTTTTATTCAAATGATCCCGGGTTGTCAGCAGATACTTAGGAATGGCCCACTAGTAGGCTATTTGGAAGCCTTGAATGAATAGGTAGGACTGTCAATGTGGAGTTTGACTAAGGGTAATTGCAAAGGGCAAGACTGGATTTTAGGGCAAACATCTGATGACATCAATTTCTTTAAAACTTTTCTTCTTGGCTGGTCAGATTCCACAGGGAAGTATCTCCAGTTTCTGCCCTGATGTTACAAGCCTTGCTACTAACATTACAGTAAACAAGAGGAGAAAGAAGGCTGAGGGCCTCAGATTCAGAGTAAATTTTCACTTACTGCTCCTGTTTTCATACAGTAGTCTTGCCCTCAACTCTACCTGTTGTTCTTCAGTCCAAAGATCCTGTTTTACTATCTTCAGAAAATAAATCTCTGATCTTCTGCCTGGTGGAGGGGAATTGTCTTGACTTTATACAATATAGGAAAGAATAGAGAGGTCCATCTTCTTCCTAAACAAACTTTCAACTAATGCTTATCTTCATAGGCCCAAATTCACCTATGCACATGGTGCCACCAATTCCTCAGCCACTGGGAATTCTGTCATATGATTCAGATTACTTTTCTCCATATTTCTCAGGTCTGCTAATTAAGCATGGTGCCACCAATTCCTCAGCCACTGGGAATTCTGTCATATGATTCAGATTACTTTTCTCTCTTCATATTTCTCAGGTCTGCTAATTAAATTTTTGTTCTTCCATCTACTCTTCCATCTCCCAAATTTATCCTATTGACTTCTTTCCATTCCCTTTACCTTTTTAGGTTTATACTCTAAAAATGACTTTTCTGTCATTTTAGTGTGATTTGGGGAGGGGACATAGGTTCAATTAATGAATTCAAGTTGAATCTTTTACTAGATATTGGCCTTCGTTTCCTTACCTAGTAACTTAAACAGTCTCCTAACTCCCTGATCGTGTCAATCCTCTGCTCAGAAGTAATCAACTTTTCTGTAGACTAAAGCTACCATTTTCCACTGACAAAAGCAGTTGTTCTCAACCTATTTACTGTCCTCACCACTATTCACATGAACGAATTTTCCATCAGGATCACCTCTCAGTACAATGATTCACTTGCCTACAATTCCTGATGTTATGATGCTTTGTGCAGGGACTTAGTCTACCATTCTGACTTACTACATGATTCCCTGTTCCCCTTGCTTTAACCAAAATTGGATATTTTTTGTTTCCTTAATCAGTAATGTATTTCCTTCTCTCTATGACTTTGCCTGTGCCTTTTCTGACAAGTGGAATGCCCAATTCCAGCATACAAATTTTACAAATTTTACTGAGCCTCCAAATTCCAAGTCAAATATATCTCTTCCATGAAGCATTTTCTCATCCCCCAGCACTATAATGTTTTATAGGTCACATATGGTGCTTGGTTAATCTCATTTGGTTTTTTATTAAAGATATTATTTGTATCATTATTTTATTCTTTTACTATATCATAAGCTCCTTCACAATGGTAATTATGTCTTACATATTAGCCAATGCAATAAATACATAGGCCCATTTAATTGAATTAAGCCTATTCAAACAAGAGTAATTTCTAAAACTTTAAATTTTTTTTTAATTCTCATGTTTTAATCATTTATTTGCAAAGGCAACAAGATTTAAAACAAATAAACTAATAAATAAAACCTGACTCAATTCTTTATCTCTACTTGTTTAATTAATTCACAGAAATAATAAAATTCTAAGCATGGTCTGAAATTTGATTACAAATGGAGTATCTATGAGAAAAGAATCTATTATCCAAAAGTGTAATTTTTTCCATTAAAAATATTGATCAGAATTCTTCTGCAGCTTACTGTTGAGAATTTGCACATGATTCACTAAAATAATATCCTCAGATGAGAGAATTTTGCTGGCTCAAGGGGTTTATGGGTATTATTACAGTAACTTCGGGATGATGGCCATGTATCCACAGATTTCCCTACACCACTTTAAAACTCTATTTTGGCATTTAAAATATTGTGTGTCAGTGAAAGGAGAGGGCAATAGGCTCCTAATTATTGGGCATTTATTTTTTCTTTATTTATTTATTTTTAATTTTATTCTCTTTTCTCAATATACAATGTGGTTGATTATTGAGGCCATTACCGAAACTGCCCTCCCTCCTCCCTCTCCCCCCTCCCTCCCAACAACCTCATATCTGCTCACTTGTCATTTCAATTTCAAGGAATTGTAATTGTTGTGTCTTCTTCCCTCCCCCTCCCAGCTTATTTGTGTATTTATTTTTTTATTTTTAACTCCCACAGATAAGTGAGAACATGTGATATTTCTCTTTCTGTGCCTGACTTGTTTCACTTAATATAATTCTCTCTAGGTCCATCCATGTTGTTGCAAATGGCAGTATTTCATTCTTTTTTATAGCTGAGTAGAATTCCATTGTGTAGATATACCACATTTTCCATATCCACTGATCTGATGATGGACATTTGGGCTGGTTCCAACTCTTAGCTATTGTAAAGAGTGCTGCAATGAACATTGGAGAACAGGTATACCTTCGACTTGATGATTTCCATTCCTCTGGGTATATTCCCAGCAGTGGGATACCTGGGTCATATGGTAGATCTATCTGTAATGGTTTGAGGAACCTCCATA
>NW_007727681.1:137622-139966 GCF_000696425.1 Galeopterus variegatus
ATCACTTTGGGTAGTATGGACATTTTCACAATGTTGATTCTTCCAATCCAAGAGCATGGGATATCTTTCTATCTTCTTCTGTCCTCTTTAATTTCTCTCAGCAGTGGTTTGTAGTTCTCATTATAGAGATTTTCACATCCTTGGTTAACTCAATTCCTAAGAATTTTATTTTTTTGGTGGCTATTGTAAATGGGCAAGCTTTCTTGATTTCTCTTTCTGCATGTTCACTATTGGAAAATAGAAATGCTACTGATTTTTGTGTGTTGATTTTGTATCCTGCTACTTAGCTGAAATCATTTATCAACTCCAAGAGTTTTTTTTGCAGAGGCTTTAGGCTGTTCAATATATAGGATCATGTCATCTGCAAACAGTGACAGTTTGACTTCATCTTTTCCAATCTTGATGCCCTTTATTTCTTTCTCTTCTCTTATTGCTCTGGCTAGTACTTCCAACACTATGTAGAATAGGAGTGGTGAGAGTGGGTATCCTTGTCTAGTTCCTTTTCTTAAAGGAAAAGCTTTTAGCTTTTCCCCACTCGGGATGATATTGGGAGTGGGTTTATCATATATGGCTTTAATTATGTTGAGATACTTTCCATCTATACCTAACTTATAGAGAGTCTTCATCATGAATGAGTGTTGAATTTCATCAAATGCTTTTTCAGCAGCTATAGAGATGATTCCATGGTCCTTGTGTTTGATTTTATTGATATGGTGTATCACATTTATTAATTTGCATATTTTGAACCAACCTTGCATCCCTGGGATGAATCCCACTTGGTCATGGTGTATAATTTTGCATATGTGTTGCTGTATTCTGTTAGCTAGTATTTTATTGAGGATTTTTTCATCTATATTCATCAAGGATATTGGCCTGTGGTTTTCTTTTTTAGTTGTATCTTTACCTGGTTTGGGTATCAGGGTGATGTTTGCTTCATAGAATGAATTTGGAAGAATTGCCTCTGTTTCAATCTTATGGAATAGTTTGTAGAGAATTGGTGTCAATTCCTCTTTGAATGTTTAGTAGAATTCTGCTGTGAATCCACTGGTCCTGGGGCTTTTCTTTGTTGGGAGCCTTCTGATAATGGCTTCAATTTCTTTTATTGTTATTGGTCTGTTCAGATTTTCTATATCTTCTTGGCTCAGTTTTGGTAGTTTGTGTGTGTCCAGAAATTTATCCATTTCCTCCAGATTTTCAAATTTGTTGGCATATAGTTGTTTATAGTAGTCTCTAATGATTCCTTGCTTTTCAGAAGTATCAGTTGTAATATCACCTTTTTCCTTTCTAGTTTTTGTTGTTTAGGTCTTCTCTCTTCTTTTTTTAGTTATCCATGATAATGGTTTGTCAATTTTATTTATCTTTTCAAAAAACCAACTTTTTGATTTGTTGATCTTTTGTATTGTTTTTTAGGTTTCAATTTCATTAAGTTCTGCTCTGATCTTAATGATTTCTTTCCATATGCTAATTTTGCATTTGGATTGTTCTTGTGTTTCTAGTTCTTTAAGGTAAGGTATTAGGTTGTTCACTTGCCATCTTTCCATTCTTCTGAAGTAAGCATTTAATGCGATAAATTTCCCCCTTAGTACTGCTTTTGCAGTATCGCATGGGTTTTGGTAAGATGTATCATTGTTTTCATTAGTTTCAATCAATATTTTGATTTCCTGTTTGATTTCTTCTTGGACCCATATGTCTCATTAAATAGAATGCTGTTTAATTACCATGTGTTCGTATAGTTTCCAGAATTTTGTTTGTTATTGATTTCTAATTTTAATCTGTTGTGGTCTGAAAAAATACATGGGATAATTCCAATTTTCTTTGAATTTGTCGAGACCTAACATGTGATCTATGCTGGAGAATGATCCATGTGCTGATGAGAATGAATATTCTGAGGTTGTGGGATGGAATGTTCTGGAGATATCTACCAAGTCCAATTGGTCTAGAGTGTTGTTTAGATCTTGTGTTTCTCTGCTGATTCTTTGCTTAGATGATCTGTCCAATATTGAAAGTGGGGTGTTCAGGTTCCTTGCTATTATGGTATTAGTGTCTATTTCCTTCTTTAGGTCTAATAGAGTTTGTTTTATAAATCTGGCTGCTCTGACATTGAGTGCATATATATTTATGAATATTATGTCTTCTTGATGGATAGATCTTTTTATTATTATGTAGTGGCCCTCATTATCTCTTTTTACAGTTTTTAGTTTAAAGTCTATTTTATCAGATATAAGAATAGCTATTCCAGCTCGTTTTTCCTTTCTGTTTGCATGGTAAATCTTTTTCTATCCGTTCACTCTTAGTCTATGTGAGTCTTTATGGGTGAGGTGGGTCTCTTGAAAGCAGCATATAG
>NW_007727681.1:141164-142421 GCF_000696425.1 Galeopterus variegatus
TGCTTCTCTCTTGCAGCTTTTAAGATTCTCTCTTTGTCTTTGAGTTTTGCAAATTTGACTACAACATGTCTTGAACAAGACCTTTTTGGGTTGAATACAGTTGTGGATCTTTGAGCTTCCTGAATCTGAAGATCTGTGTCTTTTCCTATACCTGGGAAGTTTTCTGCCACTATTTTGTTGAATATGTTTTCAATACAATCTCCTTTTTCCTCCCTTTCTGGAATACCCATTACTCAGATATTTGAGTGCTGAAGGTTGTCTGATATCTCTCTTAGATTTTCTTCAATGTTTTTAATTCTTTTTTCTTTTACTTTTTTTTTTTTTTTTTTGTCTGCCTGTGTTATTTCAAACAGCCCATCTTCAAGGTCAGAAATTCCCTCTTCTGCTTCTGCAAGCCTGCTGATTAAACTCTATTGTGTTTTTCACTTTGTTGAATGAATTCTTCAGCTCAGCAAGTTCTGCTACATTCTTTCAGGGCATTGATTTCCTTTTACACTTCTTCTTTCAGGTCCTGTATACTTTCCCTCATTTTATTGTGTTGTCTAGCTGAGTTTTCTTGTATCTCATTTAGTTTCCTTAGAATTATCACTCCAAATTCCTTGTCAGACATTTCAAGGGATTCTTGTTCTATAGGATCTAGAGCTTGAGTGTTATTACCTTTTGGTGGTGTACTTTCTTGATTTTTCATGTTTCTGGTATGGTGTTTAGTCATTGTGGCAGGAGACTTCACGGTCCACTGGTTCGACTCTATCGTCTGGCTAGGATGCTGCTGGGGCTGCCAATTTGGCACAGCTGCCTCACTGTCTGCTCGGTTCCCCACTGGTGCCTCAGGTGTGTGGTCATCTTGGGTCTTGGGCCTCTCCTACTGGGCGCCTCTCTGGTCAGAGTGCATTTGGCCGGGTTGGGGATGGAGTCGGGCTGTGGCAGCAAGGCCTACCTGCTGGGTTGTCCACTGGCACTGCAGGGCACATGGTCTCTGCTGATCTTGGACCTCTCCAGCTGAGCTCCTCTCTGGCTGGGTGCACACTTGGCCAGGCTGGGGATGGAGTCGGGCAACGGTGGTGAGGCCTACCTGCTGGGTCGTGCACTGGCACCACAGAGCACATGTTCTCCGTGGATCTTGGGCCTCTCCGACTGGGCGCCTCTCTGATCTTTGAGCACTCTTGGGCATTTATTTTGTTCTGAGCACTTCATACACATTTTCTTATTGAATAGTTACAAAATCTCTTTGAATGCTATTATTCCCATTTTTACAGG
>NW_007727681.1:143406-144715 GCF_000696425.1 Galeopterus variegatus
ACATTTTCTTATTGAATAGTTACAAAATCTCTTTGAATGCTATTATTCCCATTTTTACAGGTATATAAACTAAGGCTTAAGGAAGCTAATTAAATTGTTTAGATTTAAACAGCAGGTAAATAGTTCTCTTTATCTTACTAAGTGATTTTATTCTGAGGTTATTTTTAGACACTAGTTATCCATTTGTCTATAGAACTTGGCTACAAAGTTTGTATACTTTGGCTTTTATCTAAGAATCTGTGGAAAAGAAATTTTCAATGGAAGGATTTGTTTCTCACCTGGGGTAAACAGTTAAAAGGAAAATTACTTACATAGACAGACTCTGATGTGTATATCCTTTGCAAAATATTTGTGTGTTTGGTTCTATGTGTCATCAATTGTCATATGTGTGCACCTGTGATGGAACCGTGTTCTTTGGGGTTGTCTGCCTTCCTTTCTTGCACTTGCTGACAAAGGCCTTTCTGCCTCCTGCTG
Organism: Galeopterus variegatus; assembly: GCF_000696425.1. Taxonomy (NCBI): domain Eukaryota; kingdom Metazoa; phylum Chordata; class Mammalia; order Dermoptera; family Cynocephalidae; genus Galeopterus; species Galeopterus variegatus. The sequence continues at coordinate 143,881 of NW_007727681.1, forward strand.
CCTCTACATCCAGCACTGTAGCTCTGTTATTCACATAAGTTTTGATCACCTCATCACAATCTGTCTAAACTCTGCTTTCTACTAGATGTATTTCAGGAACATATGTTGCAATGGGAATCATTTTTTTTCTTAAGACAAAAGCAAAAGGGACCCAAACTTAATTTTTCATTAACTATGCACCCAGCACTGTGCTACCTGGTTTTAAAAGCTACCCTGTTTCATGTTAACCATAGTCCTCCATCTACAAAGTTTGAGCTCCTTTTGTTATACCACACCATCTTTTCAGCAACATAATTAAAGGTTATATTCATAATCAGCCACTATCAAATAAATGGCAAACATAACAAAGAGCATGCATTTATTAAATTATTTATTAAATAATAAATGTTCACATGGGATATGTAAGTGAATAAAATAAGTGTTAAAGTATTGTGTATTTGCAAATAATCCTGATATACCCTAGACTAATCATCTTTATCCTAAACTTGGCCTGAAACAAATATTATTATTTTTATAAACAATGAATAAATCACCTATTTACCTAATTTTTTAGTTTATAAGAGTCATTTGGATGGACTGTAACTTTTTTCCTACCTTCTCCATCTTCGGTCTCCAATAATTTCTCTCCAGCAATCAAAAGCGTCGGAATTGTGATACCTATAATTCTGCACTAAAGTTAAGATTAGACATTTCAAAAAATATCCATGGCAGCATCTACATGTTTGAAGTCCCACCTGAAGATCTCAAGTCTAGGATGTATTAGTCAGGATTCTCCAGAGAAACAGAACCACTAGAATGTGTGTGTGTGTGTGTGTGTGTGTGTGTGTGTGTGTGT
>NW_007727681.1:146665-148468 GCF_000696425.1 Galeopterus variegatus
CATCCCAAGTGCCAGTGATCACTTCAATTATTCAGATACTTATACTCTTCTTTCCAAATATTTACAGTGATTGACATCTAGACTTATAGATTCTATGACATAGACTGGGCCAGAGTAAAATAACAATCTTGCTCAATAGAACAGCTCAGTATACCTCAAAAATAACATTCTTTATAGCTGTTTTCAATCCAAGTCTAAGTTGAAATATTTTTCTTCAGTTTGTAGGTTCTCATTTACTGGATCTGTATCCCTAGTTTGCATGTAACTATGGCTTGGCTTTGTGAGTTTCACTGGGGAATGGCACAAGAATAAAAATAGACATGTCTAAGCTGCCTAAATGTGATCCTGGATCTCACAGGACATTGTATTAGGTACCAAAAGAGTCCTCTGGGGACAGGCTTGCCAAGCTCTGCATCCTCTCACTCTGCATGGCTTGCTTGCCCTGACTCAGCTGGTGCTATTACACCAAGAAGGAGTCAGGTAAGCAGCATCTGACTGATATGAGGAAAAATAGGTCAGGCGAGGGGTAGAGAAAGGAGATCTCTAATTTTGATTAGTTTTTCCAATAAATCCCCAGGAGTANGGATTCTCCAGAGAAACAGAACCACTAGAATGTGTGTGTGTGTGTGTGTGTGTGTGTGTGTGTGTGTGTGTGTTTATATACACAGACACAAGAGGGTACTTCAAAGAGTTCATGAAAAGATTCATATTGCCTTTTAATTCTATTTTCCATGAACTTTTTGAAGCACCCTCATAAATATATGAGGAAGGAATTAGCTCATATCATTGTAGAGGCTAGTCAGTCTAAAATCTGCAGTCCACACCACTGACAGGCAAAGAACCAAGAGAGCCAATGGTACAAATGAAGCCCAAAGACATTCTGCTAGAGAATTCCCTCTTGCTCAGAGAGGTCAGCCTTTTTGTCCTATTCAGGCCTTCAACTGATTGGATGAGGCCACCCTCATTATGAAAGACAATTTGCTTTACTGAGAGTCTACCAATTTAATGATAATCTCATCCAAAAACACCCTCCAAGTTGACACATAAAATTAACCATCATATAAGGATATGATGAAGAAGGAACCATGAATTTCATCCTTTCTTCTCAAACTTTCTTGCTCTTTTCCTGTCACCAGCTCCTACACATTCCTTTACCCTCACATACATAAGTTTAAGGGAAACTTAGATGGAGAAAGAATTCTCTACAAGGCAAACTGAGAGAGAAAAGAGGGTAGTTTTATCCTTTTGCCTTAGCAATTATTCTCAACCACCTATGCCTGACAAAATTGCTTTCTAGAAATGTATTTCCAGATCTCCATCCTTTAGAGACATAGTGTGTCTGGTAAGATCCGGGAATCTACATCTAACAAACATTCCCTAGGAGGTTCTAAAGCATGCAATTCTGGGAAAGATCACATTTTGAGAAACCCCATTTTGGAAATAAGTAATGATTTTTTTCTTGATTTATTGATAAAGTCCCAGGGATTTGGGCCAATGTTTTCCCACCTAGATTCTTCTAGCTGCACCTACCTCCTGCAGAATCTACTGCATCAGTAGACTGATTAATCAAGGAGTGCTATGTAGACATGAGGCACTAGAAGAGCTATCTCCAGGAAGAGCATTGGTTATGATGAGGATGTGATATCCAGGGAAAGGCTGGAAGAGAAGTTTCACAGGCTTGATTAGAGAATACCCAACCAAGTGACTTGGGGTGCTGGGATGCTGCAGGCTCTGCTAATAAGCATCCCAAGTGCCAGTGATCACTTCAATTATTCAGATACTTATACTCTTCTTTCCAAATAT
>NW_007727681.1:148862-149171 GCF_000696425.1 Galeopterus variegatus
GAGGGGTAGAGAAAGGAGATCTCTAATTTTGATTAGTTTTTCCAATAAATCCCCAGGAGTATGAAGTTTGAGGAGTTTTAGGTAGGAAATAACATAAATAAAAATAGACTGAAGCTTACTTGCAAGGCTATCTTACAGAGATAGTCAAGTCAGTGTTTTCCTGTTCTGTTTTCTCAAAGCGCCCATATGCAGTGAGTCATTTATAGGAGAGTGTAGAATGAATCCTCGGAGATCATTAACACCAGAATGTGCCTCTGTGAGTGCCCATTCCAAGTGCAGAGGTGCACTCGGGTGGAACCCAGTTGCAGC
>NW_007727681.1:149727-152137 GCF_000696425.1 Galeopterus variegatus
AAATATTTTTAGTTTAAAATTAATTATGTTACTAAAGTGTTTTTATAGGATTTTTTTTTTTTGTCTTTTTTCGTGACCGGCAACGGATTGCAACCCTCAGTGTCGCGTCCGTACCGGACCGGGACCGGCAACAGGATCGCAACCCTCGGTGTTGCGTCCGCACCTTGCTCAGCCAGTGAGTGGCCAGTCTGTACGTGGGATCCGAACCCTTGGCGGGAGCGCCACTGCGCTCCCAAGCGGCGCACTGTAGCAGTGCACCACCGGGCCGGCCCTTATAGGATTTTTAATCATACAGGAAATTTATACCATTGTAATGGAAGCTCAAATATACATAAAGTTAAAGTAGTTCACAATTCCAGTTCCCAGAGATAACCACTATCTATATATTGAGGTGTGTCCTTCTAGAAAGTTTTCTATGCCTATGTATATCAGTCCATTTCTGTTGCTCATAACGAAATACATGGAACAGGGTAATTTATAAATAAAATGAAATTTCTTGCTTACAGTTTCTGAGGTTGGGGAATCCAAAGTCCAAGGAACACATCTGGTGGTGGCAACAGTGATGGCAGAGCATCACACTGTGAAAATGGTGGAGCAGAGAGAGAAAGAGAGTAACCTCCTCATACACTAAAGCCCCCAGAACCACGCCCATGACCACCATTTTTAATCCATTCACTATGGCATGGTCCTACAATCTAACCACCTCTTTAAGGCCCCACCTTTCAATTACCACAACAGGATTTCGCACCCTCAACAGTTACAGTGGGGATTAAGCCTCAGTGAGGTTGCGGGATGGGGCATCCAATCTATAGCAGTGTATGTGCCACATAAATATTCTGAATGATCTCTACTTGGCCAATTGTAGACGGAAATGGCTCTTTCAACCAGGATTAAATCTGGTCTTCTTATACTGTTCTTACTTTACCTATCCTCCCACAACAATCGTTGGTCTGTGGACACTTCAGGCAGCAGTCTATGAGTGCACAAGTTGAAGATGCCTGGTTCCTTATAACTACTTCTTTGGTCATCATAAGGCAGTGAAAAATCACAGGAAACTGTATTAGATTAACTCTAGAGAGTAAATAGGCACTTGTCCAGGGCCCTGAGGGGGAATGCTAATATGTTTTTGTTTGTTTATTCACACATTCATTCATTTATTCACTAGTAATTTACTTTTCTAGGGAATTACTTCTAGAGTAACAAGGAGAATCCTTATAATATTCTGATAATATGGGAATTTTGCCAGCCTGCTAAATGAAGCAATATAGCATTGCCAGGTTGGTCATGAAACATGCCAATTAAACCCTGAGACTAGTGCACAGACTTAACCTGTTTTCTTTATTGTTAACCTGTCCAGGCTCCTCCATCCCAGACAACCCACTGTTCTCCATTTGTAGTTACTCTTCACATGACATCCTAGAAAAAGATCTAACTAATTAAAAAAATCAACATTTCCTTCACAGATAACTTACATGTGAACTGTTTTTTAGGTTGCAGAGCTTGCCTCCTCAATGACCCCTCTCCCTCTCCAAAGTTCCCCTTAGTTATTTTCAAGAGACCTTGTAGAAGGTCTTGGCTAAGGGCATAACTAAGTCCTTTCAGCTACCTATGTCACCCATGTTTTGCCTCCTCCTCTTCTGCTCTGCCTCTCTCCACTGGGCACCGTCTTGTCGTTAGGCTCTGCTGATATGGCTGCACTGGAAGCTGCTCACCAGGCCTTGCCACTGCCCAGACCCTGTAGGCCCTGAGAGCGTCAAGCTCCAAGAGAACATGGGAGGCCATGAGAGAGAAGTCCGTCTCCCAGTCTAGGTTGACTAGACTCTGTAAGCAAGAAACAGCAACTGCTGTAGATTTATTTGCTGATTTTTTTTTTGGGCGGGGGGACCGGTAAGGGGATTGCAACTCTTGGCACAGTGTGGTCTGCACCACGCTCAGCCAGTGAGCACACCAGCCATCCCTATATAGGATCTGAACCTGCGGCCTCGGCGCTACCAGCGCCGCACTCTCCTGAGTGAGCCACCAGGCTGGCCCTGCTGTAGACTTATTGGTAAGACATTTATGTGCCAGAGGACGGAAAATAAATTTAACGAAAATGCAGGGCCCTGCTTAGGACTGATCACGTTCATGCCATTTCCATTTGATGATAGAGTGTTGCCAACTTGGTGACGTGGTGGGTCAGATAACACTCAGTTCTTCTAGTGGGCAGCTCAGGTCACATAGTAACTCGGTGACCCAAAGTTAAGTACTCAGTTTCTACTAAGGCCCATTAGCAGGCCAAGAGCTGTTTTCAAAAGGGAAGTAATTATCTGCAGAGGATTGCAGGCTTTGCTCTGAAATCCTAATGTCCCATGCTATAATTCACCTATAGGGATCTGCCAAAACTCCAGACAGCATTCTTATTTGTCACTGA